>NC_091342.1:10679328-10931828 GCF_038502225.1 Cherax quadricarinatus
CTCTCGTATCCTAACAACTTGCTGTATTTGCTATTTAAAGATGTGCTATAGTTATTCCATGAAGAGCTATTGCTGTATTCTGTGCTCTCACTTTCTGGTCTTCAGAATTTTTCATGCTCTTGCTTTCTGTACTGGTTTTTGGTTTCAATTCTAAAAGCTTTATTCCTGCATTCTTGCGTTTCCGACACTGATTCACAAAGCATGTCTCCAATGCTTCCAGTGTTTGATGTGGTAAAAGAATTTGCTGCATTGTTCATTGTGTCTGTAGCCACCAAGCTCTCATTTTTGTATGAAAAAATAATTTAGGAAAAAGATGACATCAATTTTACTGTTTTGTTTAGCATGCTGAACTCTATGCTGGTGACTACTCTTATTCTTTTGTTTCTCTGAGGGAAGAATCATGTTACTTTCTTCTGATATTTTAAGTAATCTCTGATGCTGATCATGGTTTGGAAAACAATCCCATTGTTGATCCTTACAAGGTAAATCAGAGTCCAAATAGACCTTCATGCCAAGTGACACAGTAGAAGGATAAAGCGTAATAGATTCTTGTGTAAAGGATGATGGGGACAAGTGTTCCGGGCTGGAAAGACAAGACTGTCTGGCTAAGGTGGCAGGTGAATATCACGAGAGACTCAGAGTTGATATTTTACTTGAGAGTCTAGACATGACTCCAGAACTAACCTCGTCTCCTGATATGGACCTTTCCATCTCTGGCTGTGATTGGCAACGATCATCATATTGTGATGTAGATCTGTGGAAAGCATTTAAAAGCAAGTGTTGTAAGATTATAGATTTCAAATATGAAGGTAATCTTGCCCTCTTGAGTGATATGAACATTTCATAGGTGTTATGGCTATTGGTTAATCATAAATATCTTGCTGTTGTCAAAAAATTTTATGGATTTTTTCCTTTTAATGTATGGATGAATTCCTGAGTAAACTATCCTACTGTGTTGTATGTTATCATTTTCCTGGAATCTTTTGTTCCTAACTTACCATTCTAATGGATCAAATCTTCCAGTCATTTCTTAAAAGACGAAGTCCAGTTAGGTGTAAAGACTATGGTAGCAATGGTTTAAGCAGGTCAGCAAGTGCTTTGAGACATCAAACACTGATGTTTAACCTATGTTTAAATAGAATTCCAACTTATTATGAAAAGATGTTGACTTAGGATCATAATTCTCCTGTTCTCCATGTTGGTGACTGTAATAAGAAGCAGAGTAAAGAGCAATAGAAAGCAGATGGGGGGAAAGGAAAAAACTAAGTACAGAAACATTTCATCATGCAGTTGAAACTACAAAATGCCATATTCACTCTCTCACATGCACTAGTCATAAAAATAAAGCTGTAGAGATCACTCAATTGTAGAAAAGCTACTTCTGAAGATGCTTGCAAATCTATAAAGAGCACTCTGGGATACCCACAAATTAAAACTGTTGTACAAGGGTAAAGTTAAAAAAAAAAAAAAAAAAAAGAATCTTACTATTGTAAAGAGGATAAAAAAAAAAAATGAAATCAAATAAAGACTTAAGATTTTATGGTGTGCTGAGGTTGACAAAAATCATTCATTGGCAACATTGGCTAAATGCTAAATTATGATAGTTTGCACTTTTTTCAATGCAACATTATGCACACTATCTCATTTCATAATACTATGTACACTATCTCATTTCATATTTACATTAAATAAATTAACTCTAAAAAAGAGTTGGAAGAGGAAATACTATAGTATTCATTGATAGCTTAACCTAAATTTGACCATTACAGTAATTACACATTCCTAAATGTGTACCACAACTATAAATCTATAAAAGCTCTGTTTGCTGGTGTTGACAAAAAATATAATGTAGAGTAAGAATGGGTAAAATACAAGAAAATGCTGTGAAACAAACTACTAATTTGGATAGTTTTAAAAATATATTAAACAGGTACTTGAGTGGGAGTGGCTAAATGTGAGTAAAACCTACCTAGCATGGGTCAGTATGTCTAGTGCAATGTTCATCCAGTCTTGTTGCAGGATTAACTAGAAAACTACATCATACATTAAGGTGTCCCGTAGCTCGATCACTAGCGCACTCAGCTCACACACTGAGGTCCGGATTTCGAATCCCCGATACGGCTGGAAAACGTTAGGACATGTTTCCATAAGACACCTGTTGTCCATGTTTACCCATTAGTATAAAATTAGTACCTGGGTGTTAGTCGACTGGTGTGGGTTGCATCCTGGGATAAAACTGGCCTCATTTGCCCAAAGTGATCTGCATAACAAGGGGCTTTCTATATAGTAGTACAGTGGTACCCTGAGTTTCGTACAGCTCCCAACTCAAACAATTATGTAAGTGTGTTATTGTAAGTGCTTTTGTAAGTGTATTTTTGGGAGTCTGAAACAGACTAATCTAATTTGCATTATTCCTTACCGGAACAAATTTGTTCAGTAACGGCACTTGAACAGCCTTCTGGAACGAATCATGACCGAAACTCTGGGTACCACTGTATGTCACTGATGTCAGCTAGGCCTGTATGTCTTGTAGAAATAAATACAGTATTATTATTATTATTAAGCTGTAATCACACACTCCCATGAAGTCCAAGATGGTTAAAATTCAAAGCGTTTCTCAGGGACTCAAAAACAGGTCTGTCAAGTGGTAGTCTGACAAGTTACACATCACACTATCCTGCCCTAAAAGACTGCTTTTAACCCGTAAACGGTCCAAACGTATATATACGTTTTTTGAACATTTGAAAGTACGTAAAAAAAGTAGATCTTCTTTTTGTTTTTTTACATTTGAAAATGTGTAAAAAACTTTGATCTACTTTTTTTTTGTTACATTTGAAAATATGTAAAAAAACGTAAATCTACTTTTGTAGCACTACACATGTGAACGTAGATCTGCTTGGACCGTTTACGGGTTAAACCTGCTGTGTACTGTAGCTATGGAATTTGTAATGACCACCAACTACATTTTTTACAGCCAACAATCAACAGCATTCAAACCTGGTGACAGTGACTGGCTCTTGTTCCCACAAGTTTATAGATGACAACAGGGAACAAGAGCTAGTCACTACCACTAAATTTCTTAGCAATAACAGAGAGAAAATGAAGCCACATTTGTATACTAAGAAAAACACTGCTGAAGGGCACTAAAAGATTTGTTTTCACAGTGGTAGAACAATAGGATAGGCAGTGACAAGAGGAGAAAGTAACTGTCCAAAACTTAAAATTTTAAAAATATTGTGGTATACGAGAGATTAAAAACTAAAGATAAGATACCAAGAGCATAGGTCTGCTTCTGGAGATATAAATAAGAAACACAAGAAAGGATACAAGAACACAATAGAGAGTGTTTTCCTAGTAGCTGAGTTCAACTAAAACACCTCTAAAAACCTACAGTGAAAACCTGGGAAGATGACAATAATTTTCTGCTATGGTAAGAATATTTTCATGATTTGTAGACAGTTAGTCAGTATAATGGGAAAAGTAGGCAAATTGATATCCACTTTTCTGATGAGAACACAAATAGTAGAAAACAAATACAAAAAAATCTAGTTGTAGCAAACAAAAAAAAAAACTTGGTACCCCAAGGTACAATGCTGATGCCTTTACTGCTTTTCATTGTAGATATAGGTAGATAAAAACACTAGACACAGTTTCATATCATTTGTGGATGGCATGAAAGTAAGCATGAAAATCACCTCAGAAGACAGGGAAAAACTGCAAAAGTATATAAGCAGAGTATGCCAGTGGGAATGTGAAAATAACATGATGTTCAATGGTAACAAATTCCAACTGACCAGATATAGAAAAAATGAGGAGCTCAAAAGGGACACCATATACAAAACAAAGAAAACCACCTAATAGAACTAAAGGAACACATCTAAGACCTGGTTGAAATAATGTCAGCTGATGTATCATTTACAGAATACAATAAGGCAAATACTGTGAAAGCTCGAAAAATGACGGGGAGGTTTATTTAAAACAAGATAAATATTGCTAGTGATACTATTCAAACCACTTGTGCTCTCTTGTCTAGAATAATATTCAGTGCTGACAGTTTCCTTCAGGTCATGAGAAGGGGCACTGACCCCTGAAACCCTCTCCAGGTATACTCCAGGTATCAATGTGAACATGTACAGAGAACATTTATTTCCTGCACAAGAGCCAATAAAGCACTAAACTAAGAGAGAAATGTAGTAGGGCCCCACTTTACAGTTTCACTAATGCAGCAGTTTTCAATTATACTCATGCTTCATTTATTCAGACTTCCTACAATAAATATATTCACCACCCACTATAAGCTAAGGACAAAAATATTTTAAGGTAAGTAATGCAGGTACCGTATATGCATTTTTAAGGCCTAGCTCTATTGTTCACTTAATATATGACAGTGTAAACATTTTATCAAGCTTTTACATTCATTTGAAAATGGAAAAAAGGCTATGGTTCACTTTACAGCAATTTTCAATTTACAGTAGCCCAGAACCTAACCTGCTGTATAAGCAGGGCCTGCCTGTACATTGAATATATTGGGGAGCCTAATCCTTCCACAACAATGTCCTGGAATGAGAAATATGAAAGAAAGTGTAAAATAAATGCAATGAAAAGCAGGAAGGTAATGGGTACAGTACAAGAACACTATCAACTCCCTTGGACCTAGATTATTCAACATAATGCCAACAGATGTCAGAAATGCTGCAGGAACAAGTGTACAGGACTTCAAGAGGAATCTGGATCACTACTTCTGACAAATAAAAGATCAACCAGGCTGTGGTGGATATGCAGGCTAGTGGGTCACCACCAGCAACAACTTGATTGATATGACAAGCAGCAGAAAAGCCTAGCCTAGACCCAGGCTGGGCTGCAGGAGCATGAAGATTCTCTCAAAATGGGTCACAATATATTTGGGATTTTATATACCAGGTACTGTACTCATCGGTGGTTAGTAATACCATTAATTGATTTTTATAATTAATAAAAACCTTGAGGGCCTAATAATTCCAGGAAAATGGTAAACCATAGCTATCATGAAAAATTAAAATAAACTGTAATGCTGATCAATGAAAAATATGAGAATTTTACCTGAACCCTTTTATTTTAATGTCATTTTTTAAGGCTTACTTATTTGTTAAGGTTTTAAGGCTGCCATCAGTTTTGCTAGAGCTCAGCTTGCTAATAGAAGCAATGGGTTGGATCAGAGATGGGCTTGAGTTAGTCAAGGACTGGTCAGAAAAGACTGATTCTGGTGTAGCTGACCGAGACCCACACTTGAGGGATATGGAGTGGTGACTGTGACAGGAGACAGGGCTTCCTGGCTTGTGGTTACCATAATCCTCCACATCTGTTTGCTCAACCACCAAAAACTGAAACCAAAATTCACATGAAATGTCTGTTTGCTCAATCACCAAAAAAACTGAAATCAATATTCACATATAATGTAGTGTGGATGGAGCTTAGTGGTTCTCTGACTTGGATTCTATTAAGCTTACTGGTTAACATAAGGTCCTGGGAACCACTTCACAACCCTGTTCAAATTCTGTGAGTACTGTACTGTAATCTAAATTTAAAATGTTATATAATCTTTCCTGGTTTAGCACTTTTTCATTAATATAATAATACAGTACAACCTTTACCTTTCTAAGAAAATATTAAGAAAAAATATAACTAATTGTAAAACAAAAAAAAAATTTATTAATATGGAAGACTAACTGATGTACAAGCATCAGGTGATAAGAACATAAGAAGAACATAAGAACGAAGGAACACTGCAGAAGGCCTACTGGCCCATGCGAGGCAGGTCCAAGTCTCCTACCGGCTTAAGCCAATGCACCCAACCTAGTCAGGTCAGGTCACATTGACTTAAGGGAGGAACACGGCAACCGACCTGGTAGCACAAGCTATCAGGTCTAACTCACACCCACCCACATCCACTCATGTATTTATCCAACCTATTTTTAAAGCTACACAACGTTCTGGCCTCTATAACGGTACTTGGGAGTTTGTTCCACTCATCCACAACTCTATTACCAAACCAGTACTTTCCTATATCCTTCCTGAATCTGAATTTTTCCAACTTAAAACCATTGCTGCGAGTCCTGTATAGGCTAGATATTTTCAGCACACTATTTACATCCCCTTTATTTATTCCTGTCTTCCATTTATACACCTCAATCATATCCCCCCTAATTCTACGTCTTTCTAGAGAGTGCAGATTCAGGGCCCTTAGTCTATCCTCATAGGGAAGGTTTCTGATACATGGGATCAACTTTGTCATCCTCCTTTGTACATTTTCCAGAGAATTTATATCCATTCTGTAATAAGGTGACCAAAACTGTGCAGCATAATCTAAATGAGGCCTAACCAAGGATGTATAGAGTTGAAGAACAACCTGAGGACTCCTATTATTTATGCTTCTTGATATGAAGCCAAGGATTCTATTAGCTTTATTGCGAACACTTATGCACTGTTGTCTTGGTTTCAGATTACTGCTAACCAGAACTCCTAAATCTTTTTCGCAATCCGTAATATTAAGATCTACATTATTTAGTTTATATGTGGCATGGTTATTGTCCTGTCCAACATTTAGAACTTTGCATTTGTCTATATTAAACTGCATCTGCCACTTCTCCGACCACTGCATCAGTCTATTCAAATCTTCCTGGAGTGCTCGAATGTCCTCGTCAGAATGAATTCGACGGCCTATTTTGGTGTCATCGGCAAACTTGCCGATGTCGCTCTTTATGCCCTCATCTATGTCGTTTATGTAGATTGTGAACAGCAGGGGGCCCAACACTGACCCCTGCGGAACACCGCTCGTGACACTCCCCCACTCTGATTTCTCCCCATTTATGCAAACTCTCTGCTGCCTATTTGTCAACCATGCCTCTATCCAGGAAAAAATTTCTCCTCCTATTCCATGTGCTTTAATTTTCCTCAATAGTCTCTGATGTGGGACCCTGTCAAAAGCCTTACTGAAGTCCATATACACAATATCATATTCATTACCATGATCTACCTCCTCAAATACCTTAGTGAAAAAAGTTAATAAATTCGTAAGGCAGGAACGCCCCTTTGTAAAACCATGCTGAGATTCGTTGATTAATTTATGCTTTTCAAGGTGGCTACGAACTGCCTCGGCAATTATTGATTCCATAAATTTTCCCACTATGGAGGTTAGGCTTATTGGTCTATAGTTCGAAGCTAAGGACCTGTCACCTGTTTTGAAAATAGGTATCACATTTGCCATTTTCCACTTATCTGGCACCATGCCAGTTTGTAGTGATATGTTGAAAAGATTAGCCAAAGGTGTGCTAAGCTCCTCTTTACATTCCTTTAGAACCCTTGCATACAGTTCATCAGGGCCTGGGGATTTGTTAGGTTTTAATTTATCTATTTGCCTAAGGACCATGTCACTTGTGACCCTAATAGTGCACAGTTTATTATCGTCCTGTTCTACATAATTTATCATTACTGGAATATCGCTGGTATCCTCCTGTGTAAAAACTGAGAGGAAGTATGTGTTAAAAATTCTACACATTTCCTTATCACTGTCAGTGAGCTGACCCGAGGAACTTTTGAGTGGGCCTATCTTGTCCCTGATCTTACTTCTGTAAACCTGAAAGAATCCTTTTGGGTTAGTCTTCGATTCTCTTGCAACTTTAACCTCATAATCTCTTTTTGCTTTTCTAATTCCCTTTTTTATTTCTCTCTTTAACTGAATATATCGATTTCTTAATTGTCCCTCTCCTCTTTTGATTTGCCTATATATGCCTCTCTTTTGACCAATCAGATATTTTAATCTATTGTTCATCCATTTAGGATCATTTTTGTTTGATCTGATTTCCCTATTTGGAACATAATTTGACTGAGCAGCTAGAACTATGCCCTGGAAAGCATCATATCGGCAACCATCACCACCTACCTGACCCTTAGTCAGGTCATTCCAGTTCAGCCCACCTAAGTAATTTTTCAGTCCTATGAAATCAGCCAAGCGAAAGTCAGGGACGGAGACTTGATTGCCATTATTAGGGGAATTCCATGATATATTAAAACTGAGTGATTTGTGATCACTTTCCCCAAGCTCATCATTAACCTCAAGATTATTAATTAGTGTTTCCCTACTGGCAAGAACCAAGTCAAGGAGGTTATTTCCCCTAGTTGGCTCTGTCACAAACTGTTTTAAAAAACAATCCTGGATCGTATCAAGAAAGTCACCTGACTCTAAATTTCCTGTCAAATTGCTCCAGTCAATCTGTCTATAGTTGAAATCTCCCATTAGCACAACATTTTCGTATGTAGATGCCTTACGAATTTCGTCCCATAGAAGTTTACTGCACTCCCTATCAAGATTTGGGGCCCTGTAAATCACACCCAAAATCAGTTTTTCTCGGCCCTCGAGAAGCTGTAACCAAACAGATTCAGTGGCTGACGCTTCTAATTTAATATCTTGTCTAACACAACAATTTAAATTGTCTCTGACATACATCGCTACTCCACCACCTTTCCTGTTGACCCTGTCAGTGTGGAATAATTTATAGCCTTGTATGTGACATTCAGAGGGCATCTCTCTATCTTTCAGATTGAGCCAGGTCTCTGTTACAGAAGTACAGAAATAAATAAGTGACTGAAATAAAGTACAGTGTTATATACTTGTTAGTAAACCCTCCAATACACAATATCATAACTTACTCTTCATTCATACATAATGTTATTGTTAAAAACAATCATAACTGTTATCTTATAGTGTTCTTCTGTTTCTCTTATTTCTCTCTTCCTATTTGTGTGACATTACATACTGAAAGTTTTCTCATAATTTTACTTTGTTTACTTAATTTCTTGGTACAAATAAGAAGAATGCTTTAATATTTAACCCTTTGACTGTCGCGGCCGTATATATACGTTTGTGAGGTACCGTGTTTGACGTATATATACTCATAAATTCTAGCGGCTTCAAATCAGGCAGGAGAAAGCTAGTAGGCCCACATGTGAGAGAATGGGTCTGTGTGGTCAGTGTGCACCACATAAAAAAAATCCTGGAGCACGCAGTGCATAATGAGAAAAAAAAAACTCCGACCGTTTTTTTTAATTAAAATGCCGACTTTGTGGTCTATTTTCGTATAGTATTTGTGGTTGTATTCTCGTTTTCATGGTCTCATTTGATAGAATGGAAACTATATAATAGAAATGGAGGTGATTTTGATTAATTTTACTATAAAAAGAACCTGGAAATGGAGCACAAAATACAGGAAATGTTTGATTTTTGCCGATGTTCAAAAGTAAACAAATGATGTCATTGTCCAATAAATGTCCAAATAGCCATTCTAATATGCAGTCATGAATGGGTTGATGTAATTTTTACAATTATTACAGTATTGCAGTAGTCTGCATAACAGTAAATCTTCTATTTTTTGTTTGAATAAAATTTCAAAATAAAAAGCAAGAGTAATATCACAGGGACCTGGAGACATGACTGATGAACAAAGAAAATCTTATTTTAGAGCCAGGAATGTCTGCATTGTTCATTCTGGACCTTATTTTGAAATTGTCGTATTTTTTAATTTTCGTGAAATTGGCCAAATTGCAAATTTCTGACCATGTTATTGGGTAGTTGAAATCGGTAAATGGGCAGTTTCTTGTGCTCAATCGATAGAAAAAATAGAGTTCTGAAGAAATAGTTATGAGTTTGGTTGACTGGAATAACGGAATTAGCCGAAAATAGGGCTCAAAATGGGCGAAATTGCCGATTTTTAAATATCGCCGAAGTCGCTAACTTCGCGAGAGCGTAATTCCGTCAGTTTTCCATCAAATTTCGTTTTTTTGGTGTCTTTACAATCGGGAAAAGATTCTCTATCATTTCATAAGAAAAAATAATTTTTTTTTTTTTCGAATATTTTGCGACACCAGGAGCAACTTCAGGATTGGGGCCTTCGACAGTCAAAGGGTTAAAACAGCTTGGTACTCATCCAAAACCCTTCAGTAAGGGATTTAAATACTGATTTTTCTCTTTTTTTCTTTTTCACTGTATATCATGAGCCAGAGAGAGCAATAATCCTCAATACTTTTACATAGTGCTCTAGTATTTTAAAGGGTATTTAATGCAATGAAATACTGGGCTTACCTCTTCCTCTTCTTCCTCTGGAAGACTTTTAGACACACTGGTCTTGGGTACACTGCCCATCCATGAATGACTATTACAAGGCACCTCCAATGATGATCTGTAATGTAGATCCTCAGCACCACATGGTAAGATTTACTCTACAGTGCACAGTGAGTAACATACAATTTCAATATGGTGAACTGTAGAGTACTCATTATCTAGACTAAGATATACTGTGCTGTGAAGGAATTTTCATGTCATTTAGTTACCTATTAATTATGATTCAAAATCTTATCAATTGATTTATAAATGAAGGATATAAATTATTTCTTGGGAATTATTTTACCTAGTTAGTGAAACTTTTATCTTAACAATACGCAACAATGATTTGTTATTAAACTGATAGTGTGCCAGACATAAACTAGGGAATACAATATTGTATTTTGGCTCATGAAGCATTTTTAGTTAAGAACATTAAATAATAACTACATATTAGAAGCAAGTACAGTACAGGAATCTAAAAAAATAAGTGGCGAGTAGAGCCAGATACAAATTCCAAGGGATCAAGGAACATTCCTCCCAAAATTTAGCTTTATATTGCAAAACAGAGCAATTTCTCATATTCTATGATCTAAAATATGCTTTATCAAGGCTAATTACAGAATACACTTAGTAAATATATTAAAAATTAAATAAAAATATCACCACTGAGCTAAGATTGAATGAACAGAACTCAAAACTTTTTTTTAATGCACTGATTCATTTTTGTATATCCCAGGAAGCCAAGTTTATTCTCTCCATCATTTGTAAATGACATTAAGAAAAAGGCTGGGTAGAAAGGCAAATTTTCAGGGTGACCCAAAAAAGAAAGAAAATCCCCAAAAAGAAAATACTTTCATCATCATTCAACACTTTCACCACACTCACACATTATCACTGCTTTTGCAGAGGTGCTCAGAATACAACAGTTCAGAAGCATATACGTATAAAGATACACAACATATCCCTCCAAACTGCCAATATCCCAAACCCTTCCTTTAAAGTGCAGGCATTGTACTTCCCATTTCCAGGACTCAAGTCCGACTATATGAAAATAACCGGTTTCCCTGAATCCCTTCACTAAATATTACCCTGCTCACACTCCAACAGATCGTCAGGTCCCAAGTATCATTCGCCTCCATTCACTCCTATCTAATACGCTCATGCACGCTTGCTGGAAGTCCAAGCCCCTAGTCCACAAAACCTCCTTTACCCCCTCTTTCCAACCCTTTTGAGGACGACCCCTACCCCTCCTTCCTTCCCCTATAGATTTATATGCTTTCCATGTCATTCTACTTTGATCCATTCTCTCTAAATGACCATACCACCTCAACAACCCCTCTTCTGCCCTCTGACTAATGCTTTTATTAACTCCACACCTTCTCCTAATTTCCACACTCCGAATTTTCTGCATAATATTTACACCACACATTGCCCTTAGACAGGACATCTCCACTGCCTCCAACCGTCTCCTCGCTGCTGCATTTACCACCCAAGCTTCACATCCATATAAGAGTGTTGGTACTACTATACTTTCATACATTCCCTTCTTTGCCTCCATAGATAACGTTTTTTGACTCCACATATACCTCAACGCACCACTCACCTTTTTTCCCTCATCAATTCTATGATTAACCTCATCCTACATAAATCCATCCGCCGACAAATACATGTACATATAGTTTCAGGCAGGGCCAGATTATGAGAGAGAAAAAAAGACACCAGCAATCCTACCATCATGTAAAACAATTACAAGTTTAAATTTCACATTCAATTGGTAGAATGATAGTACCTCCCTGGGTGGTAGCTGTCTACCAACCTACTACCTAGGATTATGATTTTTTTTTTTTTCAATAAACCGGCCGTATCCCACCAAGGCAGGGTGGCCCAAAAAGAAAAATGAAAGTTTCTCTTTTTAAATTTAGTAATTTATACAGGAGAAGGGGTTACTAGGCCCTTGCTCCTGGCATTATAGTCGCCTCTTGCAACACGTATGGCTTTTACAGAGGAAGAATTCTATTCAACTTCCCCGTGGAGATAAGAGGAAATAAACAAGAACAAGAAGAAAACTCAGAGGGGTGTGTATATATATGCTTGTACATGTATGTGTAGTGTGACCTAAGTGTAAGTAGAAGTAGCAAGACGTACCTGAAATCTTGCATGTTTAAGAGACAGAAAAAAGACACCAGCAATCCTACCATCATGTAAAACAATTACAGGTTTAAATTTCACACTCAATTGGTAGAATGATAGTACCTCCCTGGGTGGCAACTGTCTACCAACCTACTACCTAGGATTATGATTATTATTATTATTATTTTTATTATTAATAAAATTGAAATTCATAAAATTTTAATCCTAACAAAAAAACAAGATTTCTGTTGTAAAATTTTTAGTGCCAAATGCCTGAAAGTTGACAGGTACCATAAGCACAATGACATACCTCCTACTGTTCCTAGTTGGGACCTCCAGGGACATAGAGGATGGCGTCCATGGCCATGCATCACCAGGTGGCAGAGTCTCCATGGACAGAATGTCCATTGTTGATCGGGAGATGGTGCGTGATGACCGACGAATAATGCTGGCCGTATAGGAGTCTGGACGCACTACCTGCAAGAGATGGTGCTACTAAGATAATACATGAACATAAAGATTCCCATATGTTGCATAAGTGTCTCAATTCTTCAACTTCAACTTGTCAGTTTTCAAAACCATTCATCACATAATACATGTACGTACTGCTAAATGCTCTATCATCTTCAATACATTTGGTAGATGATCACATATGTATATTAAATATCACTTTTTAAATTTCTAACAAAAGTGGAAACTACATGTACTATACTTCAAATCTCTGAGATCCAATTCTCTGGATCAAGAGTCCTTCACAAGTATCAAGGAACCTTGCCTGAAGCTGAGATAGTGCTTAAACCGATGTAATACTCTATGAGAAACAGGATAATGAACTTGCTGTTTAGAAACTGGTTGAATAAGGAGACAAGAGACTAAGGGTCATACTACAAGGTGTAGGCACCCAGCCTTTAGCATTAAATCTCTCAATATTCATCAATGACTGACCTGAAGGACAGTGTGCAGCAACTTGGGTGTAGCCTCCCTTGATTTGATGATAATATTCTCATCAGCAGTTAGTTCCATCTTCTCTCTAGCCTCATTCTGCTTGATGAGTCGCCTAGCCACAGTTAAGCAAAATAATTCTGAAGAGCAGTACCAATTTATATAATCTATTTATCTACTAAATTATGGTGAATCAAATTCAAAATGGGATTTGACACAGTTACTTTTTGCTGATGATACTGTGCTTATGGGAGATTCTAAAGAAAAATTGCAAAGGTTAGTGGATGAGTTTGAGAATGTGTGTAAAGGTAGAAAGTTGAAAGTGAACATAGAAAAGAGTAAGGTGATGAGGGTATCAAATGATTTAGATAAAGAAAAATTGGATATCAAATTGGGGAGGAGGAGTATGGAAGAAGTGAATGTTTTCAGATACTTGGGAGTTGACGTGTCGGCGGATGGATTTATGAAGGATGAGGTTAATCATAGAATTGATGAGGGAAAAAAGGTGAGTGGTGCGTTGAGGTATATGTGGAGTCAAAAAACGTTATCTATGGAGGCAAAGAAGGGAATGTATGAAAGTATAGTAGTACCAACACTCTTATATGGATGTGAAGCTTGGGTGGTAAATGCAGCAGCGAGGAGACGGTTGGAGGCAGTGGAGATGTCCTGTCTAAGGGCAATGTGTGGTGTAAATATTATGCAGAAAATTCGGAGTGTGGAAATTAGGAGAAGGTGTGGAGTTAATAAAAGCATTAGTCAGAGGGCAGAAGAGGGGTTGTTGAGGTGGTTTGGTCATTTAGAGAGAATGGATCAAAGTAGAATGACATGGAAAGCATATAAATCTATAGGGGAAGGAAAGAGGGGTATGGGTCGTCCTCGAAAGGGTTGGAAAGAGGGGGTAAAGGAGGTTTTGTGGGCGAGGGGCTTGGACTTCCAGCAAGCGTGCATGAGCATGTTAGATAGGAGTGAATGGAGACGAATGATACTTGGGACCTGACGATCTGTTGGAGTGTGAGCAGGGTAATATTTAGTGAAGGGATTCAGGGAAACCGGTTATTTTCTTATAGTCGGACTTGAGTCCTGGAAATGGGAAGTACAATGCCTGCACTTTAAAGGAGGGGTTTGGGATATTGGCAGTTTGGAGGGATATGTTGTGTATCTTTATACGTATATGCTTCTAAACTGTTGTATTCTGAACACCTCTGCAAAAGCAGTGATAATGTGTGAGTGTGGTGAAAGTGTTGAATGATGATGAAAGTATTTTCTTTTTGGGGATTTTCTTTCTTTTTTGGGTCACCCTGCCTCGGTGGGAGACGACCAACTTGTTGAAAAAAAAAAAAAAAAAAAAAAAAAAAAAAATGATCTACTAATATAATCTAGCTAATATATCTCTCACAGTTTTATATCTTTCTGAACGATACATAATTATTCAAAACTTGATATAAGGAACACAAAATTTGGAACGTGCAATTCATAACATGAAATAAGCAATTTATCCGTTTCATTTGTGTTAACTTTAACATAAATGAAACAAAAAAAAAAAAAAAAGATTCACAATGTTTATGATTAATTTTTCACAAAGTTCTTACTTGAGCAATCCCCATTAGTGCCAATATTGGCACTTTACTCTGACACTGCCGAATCATTCCATCCATATACATTATCCAAATCACTAATTTTAGGTTTATGTTAAGTTTTCTCAGATATCCATACCCTTCTGGCTATCACTCTCAGCAAGATATTTCATAATTTGGTCCTTCTGTTTCTTTTACTTATACGTATGTACAACACATTTTAAGTGAAATATAATACAATACACCCAATTTTTACTTTTTACTTGAAATCATGGAATACAAAATATAAAATTTGGACAGTCATTAATGTGAGCAATGACACTGAATAATAAATCTAATTTACAAGAAACACATTAAATATAAGTATTCTAATAGGTTATTGTAAGTCTCTAGTATCCAGAAAATTTATGCCTCCAGAATGGTCTTAGTCCGATGAATCTCAAATATGACGGACTTTACTGTGTACAGTAATTGTCATAAAGATGTACAATACCACTTAAAGGATATAAATAATAGTGGCTCTCACTCATAGGTTAAATAATTTTAGCTATGAAAATGTATTTACCATGATACTGTGAAAAAATCCTCCTGTGTTGTACTATATTAAAAATAACTGCTTAATGCCCTGATTTGAATACTGTACCTTTAATTGGTAACTTTATTTATAATAATCACAGGAGGATGACTTACTTAGCTTTCTTCTTGAGTATTTCTTGTGCTTCAGGGTAGTCCTTAATGGTAGCCTGTAGATCTGCCTTGCTCAGTACAAACAGACTGCTGAAGCCACGTGATCTTTAAAAAGAAAAACTCACATCACTGGCACTAGCAGCCACATTTCAATTGACACCATCTGCTGCAGCACATTTAAAATTCCTTTATGTCTCAATTATCTGATCTGTGAAATGACCTTCAGTAGTGTAACTGATTAAAAGAAATTATTATTTTTCTACTTCCTAACAGCTTTCTTAAAATCCTGTCTGTACACCTCAGTATGTTTCATACTACTCCTTGCTTAACACTTTAGTGCATCTTCCACAAAAATATATATTTATATAAATTATTATTCTCTCTGTCTCATACTTCAGCTATTACTGCAAAAGGAGATAATATCTTACACTCACCTTGGTCATAGCATGTTACCAAGGCATTCTTCCTCATCATGTAAACACTTTATGCATTAATTTTCAATTTATTTTTGGTCTACAATTTTATATAAACCATTTAAATTATTTGTAAAACTAAAGATATCGTACAAGCCTCAAATTTTCTTCATGAAACAGAAAATTTATGAACATGAAAAACTGTAAAGCTGTGATGTTTTGTTGAAAATTTAACCACAATTTGTCATTGTTGTCCTGGATAGTTAACCATGCGGGGTTAAAAATCTGAACGAAATCTTACTTTATCTTTATTTAAACAAAAGAACCTTCCTGAACCCTTTCACTATCGCAACCTCAAAAATGAAAAGTACTGACAGTGTCACCATTTAAAAACAAATTATCTTTTCAAATAGTAGATTTTTTTTTTTTTAGGACAATGGCATCAAAAATGAGAAATTAGATGGAAAACTTAGGGAATTAAGCAGGCGCAAGCTGGTGATCTGGGTGCAATTTATGCAAAACCAGTTTTTCCTATTTGGAGTCCTATTTTAAGCCAATTGCAATGCTTGATTCCACCCAGTTCCTAGCTAATTTGCTAGTATGCCTTCCATTCTATCAAACTACCCGTTCAGATACAGTGGTACCTCGAGTTACGAACTTAATTCGTTCCAGAAGGCTGTTCAAGTGCCAATACCGAATGAATTTCTTCCCATAAGGAATAATGTAAATTAAATTAGTCCGTTTCAGACCCCCAAAAATACACTTACATAATTGTTCGAGTTGGGAGCTGTTTGAAACTCCATGTACCACTGTATCAGAATTACCTTTTAATGAGCACAGAATTCAGTAATTTAGCCAGTTTTCAATAAAAATATAACAAATATTTTTAAAACAAAATTAAAAAAAATCCCAGTTTAAAAAAATTAACACTATAGGAATTCCAGCCACTTAATCAACCTTTTCTGTATTCATTAATCACTTCTCCTATACAGTGGAACCTCGGCTTACAAACGCCCCACCATGTAAACTTTTCAGGATATGAACAGCCATTCGGTTGATTTTTTTTTGCTTCTGGATATGGACGAAATTTCAGGATGCGAACTTCCCCCTCAAGGGAGGCTCCTTAAATAAATAAATAAATAAAATATTTATTTCTTTGCAAAGGTTATGATGTGTGTTTACTCCAAGAGCAAAGAAAGCCACTATCATGCCGAGGCATTTCGTGCAGACTTAACCTAATACAGTGGTAAGATAAGATTTCATTCAGATTTTTAACCCCGGAGGGTTAGCCATCCAGGATAACCCAAGAAAGTCAGTGCATCATCGAGGACTGTAACTTATTTCCATTGGGGAACTCAATCTTGTCCCCCAGGATGTGACCCACACCAGTTGACTAACACCCAGGTACCTATTTGCTGCTAGGTAAACAGGACAGGTGTAAGGAAATGTGTCGGAATGTTTCCACCTGCCGGGAATTGAACCTGGGCCCTCCGTGTGTGAAGCGGGAGCTTTAGCCACCAGGCCACCGGGTCACCAGCCACCGGGCCACCAGCCACCAGGCCACCGGTACCTTGGGATATGAACTTAATTCGTTCCAGAAGGCTGTTCGAGTGCCGATACTGAATGAATTTGTTCCCATAAGGAATAATGTAAATTAAATTAATCTGTTTCAGACCCCCAAAAACACACTTACAAAAGCACTGATATATATAGACTTATATAAATGTTCGAGTTTTGAGCTATTCGTATCCCGAGGTACCACTGTACTTATAGACCACTTAAGTCTAGACAGGTGAAGAGTGGTAGTCGTTACCAATGTTTTGCTGATTGTGGCACCAACTACTGGCAGTCTCCTGAATTTCTCCTTACTGTTATTATATATTATTATTACTATTATATTGTATTATTATTAGTAGTATATACATGGTGAAGGGCTCTTGATCTAGGGAATTGGATCTGTGCTCCAGTTCCCTAAATTAATAATAATAATAATAAATAATTTTTTTTTTTAACAAGTTGGCCATCTCCCACCGATGCACGGTGACCCAAAAAGAAAGAAAATCCCCCAAAAGAAAATACTTTCATCATCATTCAACACTTTCACCTCACTCACACATAATCACTGCTTTTGCAGAGGTGCTCAGAACACAACAGTTTAGAAGCATATACGTATAAAGATACACAACATATCCCTCCAAACTGCTAATATCCCGAAACCCCTCCTTTAGAGTGCAGGCATTGTACTTCCCATTTCCAGGACTCAAGTCTGGCTATAAAAAAATAACCGGTTTCCCTGAATCCTTCACTAAATATTACCCTGCTCACACTCCAACAGATTGTCAGGTCCCAAATACCATTCATCTCCATTCACTCCTATCGAACACGCTCATGCACGCCTGCTGGAAGTCCAAGCCCCTCGCCCACAAAACCTCCCTTATCCCTTCCTTCCAACCTTTTCGAGGATGACCCCTACCCTGCCTTCCTTCCCCTACAGATTTAAATGCTCTCCATGTCATTCTACTTTGATCCATTCTCTCTAAATGTCCAAACCGCCTCAACAACCCTTCTTCAGCCCTCTGACTAATACTTTTATTAACTCCACACCTTCTCCTAATTTCCACACTCCGAATTTTCTGCATAATATTTACACCAAACATTGCCCTTAGACAGGACATCTCCACTGCCTCCAACTGCCTCCTCACTGCTGCATTCACAACCCAAGCTTCACACCCATATAAGAGTGTTGGTACTACTATACTGTCATACAGTCCCTTCTTTGCCTCCATAGATAATGTTTTTTGTCTCCACATATACCTCAATGCACCACTCACCCTTTTTCCCTCATCAATTCTATGATTAATCTCATCCTTCATAAATCCATCCGCTGACACGTCAGCTCCCAAGTATCTGAACACATTCACTTCTTCCATACTCCTCCTCCCCAATTTCATATCCAATTTTTCTTTATCTAAATCATTTGATACCCTCATCGCCTTACTCTTTTCTATGTTCACTTTCAACTTTCTACCTTTATACACACTCCCAAACTCATCCACTAACAAAAGCACCGATTCTCTTTTTCAGTAAATGTATACAGGAGAAGGGGTTACTAGCCCATTGCTCCCGGCATTTTAGTCGCCTCATACGACACGCATGGCTAATGGAGGAAAGATTCTTTTCCACTTCCCCATGGACAATAGAGGAAATAAAGAAGAACCAGAGCTATTATGAAAAAGAAGAAAAACCTAGATGTGTGTATGTATATATATTCACATAGTCGGACTCAAGTCCGACTATATGAAAATAACCGGTTTCCCTGAATCCCTTCACTAAATATTACCCTGCTCACACTCCAACAGATCGTCAGATCCCAAGTACCATTCGTCTCCATTCACTCCAATCTAACATGCTCACGCACGCTTGCTGGAAGTCCAAGCCCCTCGCCCACAAAACCTCCTTTACCCCCTCTCTCCAACCCTTTCGAGGACGACCCCTACCCCGCCTTCCTTCCCCTATAGATTTATATGCTTTCCATGTCATTCTACTTTGATCCATTCTCTCTAAATGACCAAACCACTTCAACAACCCCTCTTCTGCCCTCTGACTAATACTTTTATTAACTCCACACCTTTTCCTAATTTCCACACTCCGAATTTTCTGCATAATATTTACACCACACATTGCCCTTAGACAGGACATCTCCACTGCCTCCAACCGTCTCCTCGCTGCTGCATTTACCACCCAAGCTTCACATCCATATAAGAGTGTTGGTACTATTATACTTTCATACATTCCCTTCTTTGCCTCCATAGATAACGTTTTTTGACTCCACATATACCTCAACGCACCACTCACCTTTTTTCCCTCATCAATTCTATGATTAGTAGTAGTAGGTTGGTAGACAGCAACCACCCAAGGAGGTACTACCGTCCTGCCAAGTGAGTGTAAAATGAAAGCCTGTAATTGTTTTACATGATGGTAGGATTGCTGGTGTCTTTTGTCTGTCTCATAAATATGCAAGATTACAGGTATGTCTTGCTACTTCTACTTACACTTAGGTCACACTACACATACATGTACACGTTTATTTATACACACTCATCTGAGTTTTCTTTGATTTTATCTTAATAGTTCTTGGTCTTATTACTTTTCCTTTTATATCCATGGGGAAGTGGAATAAGAATCTTTCCTCCGTAAGCCATGCGTGTTGTAAAAGTCAACTAAAATGCCAGGAACAATGGGCTAGCAACCCCTTTTCCTGTAAAGATTACTAAAAAGAATAAGAAGAAGAAAATTGTCAAAGTGGGAATAATAATTTATTTATTTATTTATTTATTTATTTATAATTTGAGCACACATACAGAGGTACAAAAAAATACAGATAAGAGCAGCATGCCAAAGCCACTTATACTATGCATAGCATTACGGGCTGGCTTAAAATTAACTTAAGATTAACAAAGCAATGATGAAATCAGTGAAAAACATTAATGTAAACAGATTACTATAAAGCACAAGTGAGTATTACAAAGACAGGTCATATGGTTGCATGCATTGTTGTAAATTCAGTAGAATGGAGTATTCTGTTAGGTAGTGTATTTAAAAAAATAATAAAGTTAGATTGGGTTTTAGGTTTAACATTTATGTGATATAATTGTGAGAAACATTTAAGATATACAATTTATAAGGTTCAGTTATTCAGTATTTATTTGGTTTTGGGTGAGTAAGTGATCTTTGAGAAGAGACTTGAATTTATAAACAGGTAGTGTTTCTTTTATATTTACAGGTAATGAATTAATAATATAATATAATATATAATATAATAATATTCTGGGCACCTCTGCAAAAACAGTGATTATGTGTGAGTGAGGTGAAAGTGTTGAATGATGATGAAAGTATTTTCTTTTTGGGGATTTTCTTTCTTTTTTGGGTCACCCTGCCTCGGTGGGAGACGGCCGACTTGTTGAAAAAAAATAATAATAATAATAATAATATAATATTAATACATATAATAATAATATAATAATACTATAATAATAATTATAATAATAGTAAGTACTATAATAAGTTAGTTTGAGAATGCCACCACGAGATGGTAGAGTACCAAAACAATGCCAAAAGATTCTGAAAGGAGGAAGAAACAAACCTCCTTGGACAGTTTTTTATTGAAATGTCCTGCAGATGAAAGTGTGAATAGTGTGGAGAAAAAGCCAAAAATCAGTGAATAGGGAAGCGAGATAAAAATAAAAATTGTAGCGGTTAAGTTCAGTGATAAAGTGTAGCATTAAGGGTGTAGCAATTAATTGCTACACTCTTGAAAGTAAAGCAATTAAGTGTATCATTAAGAGTGTAGCAATTAAATGATTAAGCAGTGATCACATTGATTTACCTAATTTTAATACAAATGACCCATTGCCATATATTGATGATTATGACTGTTTTATGAAAACAGGCCTTCACTTTATTCATGTCAATGCAAGATCACTTCTTCCTAAATTGGCAGAGATTAGGATTCTAGCTAACAAAATTAGGGCGGCAGTTATAACCATCTCTGAATCTTGGTTGGATGATACGGTGACTGACGACGAGGTCAAAATAGATGGTTACAATATAAAACGCTTAGATAGGAACAGAAAGGGTGGTGGAGTATGTGCCTACATTAGAAATGACTTAGCTTACAACCCAAGACCTGATTTAAATAACAATAAACTGGAGATTCTATGGTTTGAAGTGCTGCTTCCTAAGACCAAACCCATCTTAGTAGGAACTAGTTACCGCCCTCCTACCCAGGACCAGTTCTTAGAAGACTTTTCCAGAGTCTTGTCTGGACTTGAAAACAATTGCGAGACAATAATACTGGGCGACTTCAATATCTGTTTTCAGCAGCAAAATAACGGGCTATGCAAAAGGTACCTGGAGTTTACCTGGAGAGAGTTCCGGGGGTCAATGCCCCCGCGGCCCGGTCTGTGACCAGGCCTCCTGGTGGATCAGAGCCTGATCAACCAGGCTGTTGCTGCTGGCTGCACGCAAACCAACGTACGAGCCACAGCCCGGCTGATCCGGAACTGACTTTAGGTGCTTGTCCAGTACCAGCTTGAAGACTGCCAGGGGTCTGTTGGTAATCCCCCTTATGTGTGCTGGGAGGCAGTTGAACAGTCTCGGGCCCCTGACACTTATTGTATGGTCTCTTAACGTGCTAGTGACACCCCTGCTTTTCATTGGGGGGATGGTGCATCGTCTGCCAAGTCTTTTGCTTTCGTAGTGAGTAATTCTCGTGTGCAAGTTCGGTACTAGTCCCTCTAGGATTTTCCAGGTGTATATAATCATGTATCTCTCCCTCCTGCGTTCCAGGGAATACAGGTTTAGGAACCTCAAGCGCTCCCAATAATTGAGGTGTTTTATCTCCGTTATGCGCGCCGTGAAAGTTCTCTGTACATTTTCGGTATAAGCAAATTCTAGGATTAAATAGTTACACTCAACTAATTAATACTCCAACCCGGATCACACAATTCTCAGCCACCCTAATTGACCACATACTTTGTAACCGCTCTGAGAACATTAGTCAGTCAGGCGTCATTACCACAGGTCTTAGTGATCATTTCATCATTTACTGCACCAGGAAAATCACTAGGGATAGGATAGGCCTACACAGGACAATAAAAATGAGGTCAACTAGAAACTACAGTAAAGAAACACTGGTAAATAGGCTACACAATTGTGACTGGACAGAGATAACAAGTTGCATGGACGTAAACGATGCCTGGGAAAAATTCAAAACAATGTTCACTACCATCCTTGATAATATTGCACCAGTTAAAGAGGTTAGGATTAAATGAAGAACTGAACCCTGGATGAATACTGAGATATTAGATAATATGAAATTCAGAGACCAGCTGCTAAAAAGATTTAAAGGAAACAGACAGGATATTGCAGCACTAAATGAATTCCAAAGGGTGAGGAACAGAGTAGAGAGACTTATAAAAAGAGCAAAGGCAAAGCACTACTGCTCAAAAATTGAAGAGTATAAGCATAACCCCAGAAAGCTCTGGCAACAACTAAAACAGTTGGGGTATAGCCATAAGCTAGTAGATAGGTCTAACATAGTACTCACTATCGATAATGAGGTATGCCACGAAACATCTAAGGTGGCAAATTGCTTTAATTCATACTACACATCTGTTGCATCAACACTAGCAAGTAAACTACCAGCTGCATCAAATACCTTTAACACAGACTCTCATAAGTTTCAAACATACTATACCAATAAAAGGGTAACCCCAAACAGTTGTCAACTAGTAAGTGTATCTCATGACTTTATTCAAAAAGAACTAAGCAGGTTAAACCCAACTAAGAGCACAGGCCCTGATAACATCCCGTCTAAGTTCCTAAAAGATGGTGCTTCTGAACTGTCAATCCCTATTGCTCACATAATAAATCTATCAATCACCACTAATACCGTACCGGAGGGGTTCAAGTAGGCCAGAGTTACTCCTATCTTCAAGAAAAATAGTAGGTCTGATGTAAGCAACTATAGGCCTGTTAGTATACTCAGTATAATATCTAAAATTCTAGAGAGGGCGGTGTATTCTCAAGTAGTTAAGTACCTTAATGACAACAACATTCTCCATAGCTATCAATCGGGCTTTAGAAGATCCTACTCAACCGACACCTCCCTGATTAATCTGATGGATTACCTGAGAACTGAAATGTCAAAGGGGAACCTCATAGGTATGGTAACCTTAGACTTGCAAAAGGCCTTCGATACTGTCAACCACAATATATTATGTAATAAACTTCAAGCTATTGGTATAGGTTCTGTAGACTGGTTTAAGTCCTACCTTAGCAACAGGAGACAAATAGTCAAAATCAACAAAACAGAATCAGAACCCCTGCCGATAACATGTGGAGTTCCCCAAGGTAGTATTCTGGGTCCCTTATTATTCTTATGTTATGTCAATGATATGCCTATCAGTGTCAAGTGCAAACTCCTACTGTATGCAGATGACAGTGCTCTGTTAGTGTCAGGTAAAGACCCACAAGATATTGCTAATGTTTTAACACTGGAACTGGAGTCCTGCAGCAAATGGTTAGTAGACAACAAACTATCATTACACCTAGGGAAAACTGAAGCCGTTCTCTTTGGCACGAAACATAAACTGAGAAGGGTAAATAATTTTAATGTTCAATGTAATGGGGAGCCCATCACTTTGGTTTCATCAGTAAAATATTTGGGAATCCCCTTTGACCCATGCATGTCAGGAGAATTGATAGGGAACAGTGTAGTAAAGAAAGCGAATGCCAGACTGAAGTTCCTGTATAGACAAGCACAGTGTCTACCTACTGAGGCTCGCAGGACCCTATGTCTAGCCCTTATACAATGCCATATGGATTACGCTTGCTCTTCTTGGTACTCTGCCTTGACAAAAAAACTGAAAGATAGACTGCAAATCACCCAGAACAAAATCGTAAGATTCATCCTGGGGCTGGGACCAAGAGAACATGTAGGCCTGGACGAATTACAGCAGTTGGATATGCTGAATGTTGAAGACAGAGTAAAACAACTGAAGCTAAATCATGTTTATAAAATTGCTCACAAACAATGTCCAGAATATCTTGCTGTCAATTTTGTCAAGGTTGGGAACCAAAGCAATCATAGTACTAGGGGGAGAGAGCACAATTTTGTAGTACCCACAGTCAGTGGCCAGGCTTCAAACACCTTTTATTGTACAGCAATAAAGGAATGGAACAGACTGCCTGCACATGTCAAAGCCAGTCATAGCATGAACCAGTTCAAGAAGAGTGTCAAAAGGTGTCTGATGAATGTAGCTACAGAAAGGGAGGGGAATGATTTTCTATTTTTTAGCTAACATACGTGTAAATTTTACCATATTCCTAGTAATGACCCTCGTATTGTAGATAGTCTTAATAACCTTGGTGTAGTAGATAGTCTTTTTGGTATGATAATAAGATGTTATCTTCATTGTAGAATAATAAGAAAATATTATAACCTTTATATTATAATAATAAGGTAAAAGGACCCCAATGGAAATAAGTCACTCTGTCTGACTTTTTTGGGTTATCCTAGGTTCTCTACACATATGCTGCTATGTATGATAATTCTATGTAACTGTATTTGTGTATACCTGAATAAACTTACTTACTTACTTAAAAAGGACGAAACGAAATGAACTCCTGACAGCATACACCGCTCTGCTTATCTTTTCCACCGTCAACCTTTGCCAGCATTTTTTCTCCAGGGTACGTACACCAGTTTATTTCTACATTATGTTTTCCTTATGAAAGTTGTGATCTAATGTAGTTAGACTCACAAACTTCATTTTCTCTTATAATAACACCTCTGAAGGGGAGACATTTTCATAGCAGTAGCGAGAATGCCCACAACAACTCTCTGCCCCCATCACCACTAGCCACATACATAATGACATATTTTATTCATTCTAGAGTGTATATCAGGTTTCTATGTTATTTATATTGTTTATTATGTCATATTAGATGAATTGTGATAGATAAGCCGTAGAGTTGATATTAGCGTCATATTGTCATGCCTCCTGAGAGCAGGAATTCCTCTGGAATGGATTAATGCCATTTCAATTAATTTAAATGAGGAAAATTGACTCAGCATATGAACAGGGTCACGGAACGGATTAAGTTTGTAAGCTCAGGTTCCACTGTATAACACTTGCCCTTCATTTTGAATCCGTCATCAAAAAAAAAAAGTGAAGTTTTACCTTATTTCTCGGATTAATAAAATATAACCAAGAATGATTGGTCATGGTTTAGGCCATCCCAACAATTGAAGCAGGCCTAGTAAAAACCCATAATACAAACCAGGGGGCTGGGGAGGCCTTACCCTTCAGAAAATTTGCTAAAAATCATGTGTATCATGCACTTTGCGGGGTAGGATTTATCTTATACTGTGCACACTCCTATCTAGGCCAAAATTTACTTCTCACAGCATATTTGAGATTACTGTGCTTAAAATGTAGATCTATATTAGTGACACTGGCATCAATGATGTAGAACTATGTGGGAGACAGTGAAAGTGTTAAATTAACTTTCACAATTGAACAATAAATAATAATGTATTAACATAGCTCAGAAGGAAGAACAGCACTGAAGGGATCTATGCAGATTCACCACATTTGAATATAATAATAATAATAATAATTAAAATAATAATAATAATAAAAATAATAATAATAATAATAATAATAATAATAATAATAATAATAATAATACTGTGAAGGGATTCAGGGAAACCAGTTAGCCAGACTTGAGCCCTGGTGGTGGGAAGTATAATGCCTGCACTTTAAAGGAGGGGCTTGGAATATTGGCTGTTTGGAGGGACATCTAAACTGTCGTATCTGAGCGCCTCTGCAAAGACAATGATTATGTATGAATGACAGTGAAAGTGTTGAATGATGATTAAAGTTTTTATTTTCTTTGTTGGTTTTTCTTTCTTTTTGGGTCACCCTGCCTCAGTATGAAATGGCCACCATGTTAAAAATAATAATAACAACAATAATAATAATATTTTTAAGCTGCACTGTCAAATACATAACAGCACATAAAATACACTACACTGTGTTTTTTAAAGCCAATGATACAATCTACCTGCTTTTTTCTCCTTTATTTTACACTTCTTCCTCTAATAATTTGTATGGTGCAATCATTGTACAAACCTTACATCAGCAGTACGTCTGTTGCCTCCAGCAAGAGCCAAGAGAGAGATTTCACCAAACACACTTCCCTCACCAAGGGTAGCCAGTACCACGTCACCTCGCTCTCCACCCATTACCAGGACTTGTCCAGTCTGCACAATGTACATCTCCTTCCCCACTTCTCCCTAGGGATATGTAAATACCCGAGACTGTGATGCACATCGGTTTCATTCACACTGTCACCCCAGAAACAATTAAGATACACATGTTTCTCCTTGCTTTAAGTGGATTTGCTTTAGTGAATTTGGTACTGAGATGCCCTATTTCTATTGGGTATTCAGTACAGTAAACACTACATTATTTCTATAAAGTGAAGTACAGTATACAGTTGACATTGGGTTAAGTGACATGAATAAACTATAGAAAAAAAACTTTTTATACAAAGTATTTCAGGAAGCCTTAAAATTAAGTTATAATTATTAGATAAATATACAATTAAGTTAGTTTACTAAAATGCTATAGCTTGCAATTTTGACACTTTATATACTGTAAAAAAAATTTTATGATTTATAACATTTTGAGCTCTTGCAAAAATACTATACAATCACTATAGTTGATCAATGAAGTACACAAACCATTCTGAAAATTCTTATGCAGGGTGACCTGAAAAAGAAGAAATGCTTTTTTCTTCTTTTTACATTCAGTGATTTGTACTGGAGAAGGGGTTTCTATTACAGTTCTGTACTGAAATTTAACAAATTCAAATATACATAGTTAGAGCATATTATTTTACAGAGAATAGTTAGAATCCATGAATAACTTTGATATTTATAAGCAATTATGTAAATTAAGAGACAACAGGTGTGGTGTTTGTGTATCTGTCTCACCTTCTTGCAAACATAATCTCCTGGGAGATAGAGAACAGGCTGCAGCTTGAGCACTAAGTCACGCAGCAGAGCCTTGTCACAGTCCTGAAAGAGCTGCACCTTTGACAGGATCTGAATGTGTACATTGATGGCTATGTCTGTTCGCATCTTCTTTGGTAGTGACTCTAAGCACTTCATTTCATCTAGAAGTGAATTGTAGTGATTCAAGTCATTTAGGGTAGAGTAAAAGCTAATAAGTTGTATTAAAATAGGAAATACAGTTCACTTCTGTAACCAAAAATTATCATACTCTATCAGCAAGAAAAATATTAACTACAGTATACTATTTTAATATACAGTCCTTTACACAAATAAAATCTTTTAAGTTTTACCATTCCACATACAATAATAATAAGTAATATATTCTATGCACCATACTTTTATCTCCCACAAAGACAGGGTGATGACTTAAAGAAGAAAACATAATCATCATTATTCATTCATTGCTGTCTTACCAGAAGTGTACCCACATCATAATCAGATTACAAGATTTTTTTTTAACACATCTTCCATTTCCCACTGAGGCAGGGTGATCCGAAAAAGAAGAAACGCTTTTATCATCATTCACTCCATCACCGTCTTGCCAGAGATGCACCTACACTACAGTTAAAAAACTGCAACTTATTAATATTTGTTGTTGTTATTGTTAGTTATTTTTTTTTAACTAAACAACCATCTCCTGCTAAGGCAGGGTAACCCAAAGAAAAAAACACTTTCACCAACATTCATTTAACTGCTCCCTTTCCAGAAGTGTTCTGACATCACACTCAGATTACCCTTACCTAATGCAATATCCTTACCCTTCCTTCAGAGCGCAGGATCCTTCCTCTCCACCTCCAGAACTCAAGTCCAGCTAACCAGTTATCATTCAATAACAGTGCGCATAACTTAAGCATATATTTTAGGACTGGGAATATCGGATTAAAAACATACTGTATTACAGTACATTTTAATTCAGTCTATCCTGTATACTCACCGAGGGTTTTCTGGTTCTGCCAGGTGTAGGTGAACCAGAGGCGGACCCGCTCCTGGAGGCTTGCTGGCAAGTTGAGGCCATGGAGGTAAGCATGTGTCTGGTCCATCACTTTCCGGTATTCATTCTGGTTACGGGTAGCTGTAGCCACAATATCTCGAATCTGATAACACAGAAATAAAAATAATATAAAGAATGAGCAATAAACTGATGAATATTTTTATTAAAACATACTATCATGTTTACAATTTTCCATCATATCTTATGGCTGAATATTGTATTCTAATGACAACAGTTTTGTATGCAGTAAATGGTTAATAAAAGATTTGCAAACTTATTTCGTCATAGGTCGAAAAGATATGAAGAACAATTAACCCTTAAACGGTCCAAACGTATATATACTTTTTTTCAACATCTGAAAGTATGTAAAAAAATGTAGATCTTCTTTTTTGTTTTACATTTGAAAACGTGTAAAAAAACTTTTATCTACATTTTTTTTTTGTTATATTTGAAAATATGTAAAAAAAAGTAGATCTACTTTTGTAGCACTACGAATTTAAACGTTGATCTGTTTGGACCGTTTAAGGGTTAAATGAAAACTAACACATTTCATAAATCAGTTTCAAATATAAAATCCAATCCTATATCTTTGCAACATGCACACACAACACTGGCTCTTTACATGTGGGCAGATCCTAACAATCTGCTGGATTGTATGGGACTCCATGGAAAAATACAACACTGAGGCCAAAAGTGACTGAAGTGCAAAAAAATTGTGAGAATAACCCGATGTAACAGAGAATAATGTAGATTCTAAACAGACTAGTAAAATGAGAAACTCAGTGGTGAAAGAAGGCTGGTGGTAATCAGTGGATACTTAAAGGCTCTTCTTCACAAACAGTGGCAGACCAATGAAATGGGTTACAAAAGAAGGAAGTGTTTCAACCTCTGGAAATTTTTAAAACCTTCATAACAGACTAAATACTGAAGACAACACATCACTCGCTGAACAGCACACTTACAGAATTCAGATCTCTTAAATGGCATTGGAGATTACACTATTTAGTATGACAAGCTCCCAAGTTTTGACATGATGGCCCTGTTCACAAATGCACTGTAGACCTCATAAGCTGCAAATTAAATGATGATTTGGTCATCCCTAAGTAGTAGGTTGGTAGACAGCAACCGCCAAGGGAGGTACTACCGTCCTGCCGAGTTGAGTGTAAAACGGAAGCCTTTAATTGTTCTACATTATGGTAGGATTGCTGGTGTCTTTTTTTCTGTCTCATAAACATATAAGATTTCAGGTATGGCTTGCTACTTCTTACATTTAGGTCACATTGCACATGAATGTACAAGCATATATATATATACGCCCCTCTGGGTTTTCTTCTATTTTCTTACTAGTTCTTGTTCTTCTTTCTTTCTTTCAATGCACCAGCCGTATCCCACCGAGGTGGGGTGGCCCAAAAGGAAAAAACAAAAGTTTCGCCTTTTGAATTTAGTAATATATACAGGAGAATGGGTTACTAGCCCCTTGCTCCCGGCATTTTAGTCACCTCTTACAACACGCATGGCTTACGGAGGAAGAATTCTGTTCCACTTCCCCATGGAGATAAGAGGAAATAAACAAGAACAAAAACTAGAAAGAAAATAGTAGAAAACCCAGAGGGGTGTGTGTGTGTATATATATGCTTGTACAAGTATGTGTAGTGTGACCTAAGTGTAAGTAGAAGTAACAAGACGTACCTGAAATCTTGCATGTTTATGAGACAGAAAAAAGGACACCAGCAATCCTACCATCATGTAAAACAATTATAGGCTTTCGTTTTACACTCACTTGGCAGGACGGTAGTACCTCCCTGGGCGGTTGCTGTCTACCGACCTACTACCTAGAATTACAAATACTGTATAGTAATAATTAAATAAATTTCAAAATAAGTGAACATTCAAACTGAGAATTCTTTTGTTGAACAGTACAATATTTCCTCATCAAGATTATCAACTTGAAGGAAGATGCTCTGATTTCCTGATATACCTGGAGAGGGTATTGGGGATAAATGCCCCCCTGGCCTGGTCTGTGACCAGTCCTCATGGTGGATCACAGCCTGATCAACCAGGCTTTTACTGTTGGCCACATGCAAACCAACGTATGAACCACAGCCCAGCTGGTCAGGTACTGACTTTAGGTACCTGCCAAGTGCCTTCTTGATGACAGCCAGGGGTCTATTTGTAATCCCCCTTATGTATGCTGAGAGGCAGTTGAACAGTCTTGGGCCCCTGATACTTATTATGTTGTCTCTTAGTGTACTCATGGCACCCTTGTTTTTCATTGAGGGGATGCTGCATCTCCTGCCCAGTCTTTTGCTTTCATAGGGAGCAATTTTCATGTGCAAATTTGGGACTAGTCCCTCTAGAATTTTCGAAGTGCATATTATCATGTTTCTTTCTCATCTGCATTCCAGGGAGTACAAATCAAGGAACTTCACCCATTCTCAGTAATTTAGGTGCTTTATCGTAAGAGAGATTTCGTTCGGATTTTTAACCCCGGAGGGTTAGCCACCCAGGATAACCCAAGAAAGTCAGTGCGTCATCGAGGACTATCTAACTTATTTCCATTGGGGTCCTTAACCCTTTCAGGGTCCAAGGCCCAAATCTGGAGTCACGCACCAGTGTCCAAGAATTTTGAAAAAAAAAAATTGTTATTTTTTCTTATTAAATCGTAGAGAATCTTTTTGTGAAGGTAATAAAACAAAAAGTACGAAATTTGGTGGAAAATTGACGAAATTATGCTCTCACGAATTTTGATGTGTCAGCGATATTTACGAATCGGCGATTTTGCCGACTTTGACTCCCATTTTAGGCCAATTACATTATTCCAATCAACCATATTCTTAGCTATTTCACTAGTATTACTTCTATTCTATCGATTGAGCACAAGAAATCGCCAAGTCAACTGTTTCAACTACAAAATAAAGTGATCGGAAGTTGTTAATTTGGCCAATTTAACACAAAGTTCAAAATATTCCAATTTCAAAATAGGGTCCAGAATGAACAATGTAGGCATTCCTGGCACTAAACTAACATTTTCTCTGTTCATTAGTTATGTTTTGAGGCTTTACAAATAAATTCCATTTTGATTTTTTATTCACATAATGAAGTTTTATTCACACCAAAAAATAGAAGATTTACTGTTATGAAATACTGTAATAATTGTATAAATATCATCACCATATTTGTGAATGTATATTAGACCCACCAGCTGACGTGTATTAGACGTATGAGGTCGTTTGTTTACTCTTGAATATCGGCAAAAATTTAACATTTCTGCTACTTTGAGCTCAGTTTCAAGCCATTTCCAGTGCGAAAACCAATCAAAATCATCTCTATTTCTGTAATATGTTTTCCATTCTATCAAATGAGACCAAGAAATCGCAAATACAACTATAAAAAACATACGAAAAAACACTGCAAAGTTGCTGTTTTAATCGAAAAATCATGATTTCATTTTTTTTCTCTCATTATACACAGTGTGCTGCAGGATCTGTTTTATGTGGTGCACACATACCACATAGATGTATTCTCTCATATCTAGGCCCAAATGTACCACTCACAGTTTATCAGAGTGAGCTGAGCTCATGGCGTAGATCTACGGTTTGGACCCTGAACGTAAAGCCGTAGATCTACGGGACGGACCCTGAAAGGGTTAATCTTGTCCCCCAGGATGCGACCCACACCAGTCGACTAACCCCCAGGTACCTATTTGCTGCTAGGTGAACAGGACAACAGGTGTAAGGAAACGTGTCGAAATGTTTCCACCCGCCGGGAATCGAACCCGGGCCCTCCGTGTGTGAAGCGGGAGCTTTAGCCACCAGGCCACCGGGCCACTACATGTATATGCTGTGAAAGCTCTCTGTACATTCTCCAGGTCTACAATTTTGCCTGCTTTGAAATGGGCTGTTAGTGTGCAGCAATATTCCATCCTAATAAGAACAAGTGATTTAAAGAGAATCATCATATATCATTAATATGTATGCAACCCCATAATTTGGATAAACAAAGCAAAGTTAAATGCACTTAACAAGAGATTAAATTCACAATAACTGGTTAAATGATTAAGCAAATCAACTGCCCAAGCCAACTAGCGATTGATAAAAATGATCATATTTCAACTACCCAATTATTAGGTGAAGAATGGAATTTTGCTTTACCTGGCCAATTAGCAGAGCAAAGACAAACACACCCATCAACCAGGAACATGTCATGTATAGATATTCAGCCTCATTCTCAGGTTTCGGGTTCTTGCCAATGCTGGTGGCTGTTTTAGTAGCAAAGTAGAAACACCGGATATATCTGTGGGGAGAAAATGGTAGTACAGAAATAATTTGGTCAAGTTCTACAGTCACCATATATTCATACCAACAATACTAAGTAATCTTTCACTACCGAGACTTCTTGTTATTCTCATCACCTTGCCCTTTTCTATGTTCACTTTTAATTTCATTCTTTTACATATCCTCCCAAATTCATTTACCAACCTTAGCAACTTATTTTCAGAATCTCCCAAAAGAATTATGTCATCAACAATGACAACTCCCACTCTATCAGATTCATCATTTTTTTAATCTCACATCTCTCCCTAACACCCTAGCATTCACTTCTTTTACCTTATCCATAAATATGTTAAACAACCAAGATGACATCACGATCCCTGTCTAATTCCTACTTTCACTGGAAAACAGTTGTCCTTCGTCCTAAATATCCTAACCTGAGCCTCACTCTCCTCATAAATGTTCTACTACTTTTAGTCACCTATCACCTATTCCATGCATTTGTAATATCTGCCACATTGTTTACCTATCCACCTTATCATAAGTTTTTCCTAAATCCATAATTGCAACAAACAGCTCCGAACCTAAATATCATTCACTTGCATGCTTCAATGTAAATTATTTGTGTATACACCCCCTAACTTTCCTAAATATTCTAAAAATTTCCTTTTAACTTACGCATTGCCTACACCTTGGAAAACCCATTTGTTGGAGCCAATGCCCTCAAGCTTGGAAAAGCCATAGTAGAAACAGGTGTTAAGATGAATTAAGAAGAGCATGTAGAGGACGGTTCGGATCACTCGAATGGCATGAGGTGAAGACAGTACAGAGTCCAGACGGTGAAAGAATTCCCAGAAGGTGTGAATCTGATGGAGAGATGCAAGATTTAAACAATCTGAAATAAATACAACATGATCTTCATACATTTTTATCTTGCACAAACACCTTACCTCTACTGAACTTTCAACTTCTTTCTATGCTAACCCAAACTTACATAGTTGCTTTTTTTTTTTAACCCACCGTGCATCTCTTACTGAAGTAGGGTGACCCAAAAAAGAGGAAACACTTTCACCCCATCACTATCTGATGCTACAGTTCAGATGACCCTCCAAACTACAATATCCCCACCCCTTTCAGAGTACAGGCACTGTAATGCCCACCTGCAGCACTCAAGTCTGGCTAACTAGTTTCCCACTCTCTTAATTACTGTCACCTTCCACACATTTCAACAGCATATCATATCAAGAAACCACTTGCCTCCACTCCCTTCTATCTAGCACACTTACACATGCCTGTTGCATGTCAAAGCTGCTCGCATACAAAAATTCCTTTATTGTCATACAGTACTTTTTAAACTGACCATAATGCTCTGAAATACAAACCTCAGATTGGGGTCAATAACATATAGCAGTGAACCAACCCGAGCTCAACAGCCTACAAGTGCCTCACTTACCTTTATAAGTCTGGGTAGCCTGAATACAGAGATGGGTCCAAACTTTAAGTACAGCAAATCAAGTGGCAGGAGTGATGCCAAGTCATACTGTTTGGGAGATCAAAACAGATCAGATCCAAAAGCTATGTAGCCTAACTTCATTTAGGCTAAGGAGGAGAAATTATTATATAAGTATACACACCAAGTTAACAATCTCTAATCATTTGTAAACTTTGTTCGAAGTTTTACACTGATGAGTATTACATATATTTATTTTGTTACTTTACATTATTTACAATCACAATAATAATTTTAAAACTTTACTAAATACTACATTATGCAATCATAATCACTATTCTTATTATTAATGTTATTACCATAAAACTTTGTATTTACATTAGATTTACCAAAATGCTGTGCATCCTATGGGCTTTTCTGACACTATGACTAATTGTAAGCTGGGCTTAATAACTAACTTTGTTTAAACTTAATAATTTATTTCATCAACCACTGTCCCCACCTAAATGAGAAGGCCTTCAAAATACAAGTGAGAAACTTTATCAAGTACAGTGGAACCTCGGTACTCGAACAGCTCCCTACTTGAATGATTCGGTATTTGAAAGCTTTGTTCGGTAAAAAATATCACTCGGTAGTTGACCGTTTGCTCGGCACTCGACCAAACAAACAACCTGCCAGAACTTCACTGTAAACTATTTCGTGTTTCTTCGCATTTTTTGGTGTTTTTTTATATTATTTGTATAAATAAGTCACCATGGGGCCTAAGAAGATTAATGATAACAGCCAACAAAAAAGAAAATTGATTGGGTACTCAAACAGATCGGCACTTGAACAACCTTCTGGAACAAATTAAGTTCGAGTACAAAGGTTCCAGTGTATAATGATAGAGCCCTTCACATACTGAAGTTTTCCTGACCAATCTAAGATCTCTAGATATAGCAGTCATCAGGTATATACACTTACAAGATCTTCATTATACAACTGTACAGCACATGAAAAATCAAATTATGTATCCAGTCATATAATAATAAATTTAGGTATAGTCCAATAAAAAATGTACAACACTGGTCTAATGGTATTCTATGACCACAAATCATTGACTCAATTTTATTAATCCAGAAAGCTGTAAGAGACTGAGAAAGTCTCTACATGTTACCCAAAATACAAGAGAACAAATAACTTAATAACTTACTCTAAACTTGGAAGTCTTCCAGTAATACCGACACATGAGCTTGGGTGAATCAACCCAAAAGCCGTTGTCTAAGTACATGACTCGAGACTTGAACACCACAATATCGAGGATATACACAAAGTCAGCTAGGTAATCAGCAGTAAGCCAGTAGACAAGGTTGTTGTTTGTCTGATACTCGGAGAAGACAGACCGCAGGGGAATAACCCATGCATTGTACACATAAACAATACACACAACTAGGAGCCAGGAGATATATAATCGGCCTGAGGAAAATATGAAAATTCTAATCATTATGAAAGCATAATAACCTTGGTACTATACAGTACATACTGTGGTACATGTATGAGTGGCTGTCATCTCACTTATTCTCAGTTGTTGAAACAGTAATATACAGTGGTATCCCGAATTTCAGCCACCTCCCAACTCGAACAATTATGTAAGTGTATTATTGTAAGTGCTTTTGTAAGTGCATTTTTGGGGGTCTGAAATGGACTAATCTAATTTACATTATTCCTTATGGGAACAAATTCATTCAGTAACAGCACTCGAACAGCCTTCCGGAACGAATTACAGCCAAAACTCAGGGTTCCACTGTATTAGCAAATTATTTACTCTTCATTTTTAATTCAATTTGGATTAAGTATCTGAATGCATATTAAAAATATTTAACTGATTTGTCACTAAATATTACTGATGACCAAATAATCTGTGTTTTTAATTTAGAACTCTTGTCATTCACACCTAAATCTCTTTTATTAGCATTCATATTGAAGTTAAAAACTCCACAAATGAGAGCCATTAATCATAATATTAATGGTACTAGGTTCATATTAATTATGAAGCTGGTTAATTACTTAATCAGGAGTCAGGAGTATAGTCACAAAATAAATGATAAAGGATCATCCTTAAAGTCAAGATTCTAATAACAGCTTGGAGAGATAATAAAATAAAATGAAGACACTCACTTTGGGGTTCCATAGCATGAGGGAAGGATAGTGCCTTCCTACTACCATACAGACACCGAAGCAGCTGGGCACGACGTGTGTTGACCCCTACCAGTCGGGGCAGAGAAGAGGACCTAGAGGAGACATCAGGAACAAGGGAGTCTAACCGCTGGCGTGCATCAGGGGCTTTGTGAGAATCATCACCTGAAATGGGTGAAAATTTTATTCATTAATGAGGTGCCTCTCAACAAACTTCTCCTGAGCAGCTAACTCTTTCATATATTCTAAGCAGAGTATCTGCCTGAATAAATAAAACAAGATGGCAAAATAATAAAAGCAGCATTAAGAGTAAGAGGCACTAATGATTAAAACAAAAGAATATATAAACACAAAACAGGATATAGGACAAATATTAACCAAGATGAAAACAGAAGCACTTTAAGCAGACAACCTACATACCCCCATCAGAGAGTTCAGTGGAAGGTGTGGGAGGCTGAGTTATTTGGGCCTTCACTCTGTTGGCCCGCTGACTGAATGCTGAAACTAGGTGGCGAATACGTTCTGTTACGTATCGGCTGTGTTCCAAGCTGGTACTGTTTGAAGAGTACAGTATTTTTTTTATCTTAAGCCAATTACCACTGGTTTATTAGTTTACTTAACTACCATTCTTCAATATGAAGGTTCAACCTTGCAGCCCAGTAAGGTGGAGTGAATGTATGTATCGTGTATGATGTGAACAGTTTCATGTCCAGGCCTTGAGTGAAGAAATTCCTTATCACCCTGACCACAATACAAAAATCTTTAAAATGTGGGATTAATTTTGGTTTTGAAATAGGCCATGCTTTTCTTACCTTTAGAGATACCTTAGGTATTCTTGTACTTGATAACCATAAAATAATTTAATAAATTTAATACAATATTTGGAAACAAAATGACTTTTGCAGAAGAAATTTTTTATAAAAATTATTATCTTAGGTCAATTAATGTATGAGTTTAGAAACTAACAAAAGTTGCTTTGCATGATGCTTGAGAAACTCACAAACATATAAAATAAAGACCCACAAGGATATCAACATCATCATATTTAGCCATGTACACACAAAAATAGAGGGACACAGCATTTACGTAATTCCAATAACAAAAACTAGTATAGTCATAAAGACAGCTACAGTATTACAGACTTAAACAAGACTCACACATATGCACTGGACAAACACGTGTCATTAAGACTGCTACACTGCTACTGTGTAAGACATACAAGACACCATATTCACTCAGATAAACTAGGCGAGCACCTCGTGTAACATCAACACAGGGACAATAACACAATACTATCTGCTCACAAATCACTCTTGTTGCTGCTGAGTGAGGTGGAAGACCTGAGGGGGTGAGTGAAGGAATGTTCTGAAGCAATGTTGATGGTAGGTACAGTATACCTGCCTATCCAGGGGCTGTGGCCTCCCTGTGGGTGGAGGACTCTTATTACATTACTATTTGGGATTTAACAGTAGTGGTGATCTGGTAATAATTTAAAGACCTACATGAGATAAGCAAGCTGATTTAAAGACTTGAATATTTACCACCTAACACTTGCCTCTAGTTCCAACCTTACATGCAACAATTGAGGCAAATTATATCTGCTTTATATTCTAGTCTTAAGCCAGGCTTTCCTATTTCATCCAATTCATTTTTCCAGTAGTATTATAAACCTAGATCAATTTTTTAAGACACTATATAGTATTATATTTTCTGTTGTCTGTTGAATATAATGCTTAAGTGAGCTTAAAGACAAGATCTTTCTTCTTGAAGAAATGGGCTGAGTTTAATTTTCCATCATAGTAATTATCTGTAAGTGTCTCACTTTGATCTGCCCTGATGTTGCTCATTTGAGGAGTTGTTTACCCTGTGGTCTTAAACTTGTCCTGGTATTCATGGTGGCTCAATTCTAGGGAAATTTTTTTCTACCCTGCAATGCACTCCAATGGAATATGTCTTAAAGATAGTGATGGTGATATACTAAAATGCTTCTATATAGAAAAACCTATGAAAGCTATCTCAGGTGAAAGGTGTGCAAGCAATTTTGCTAAATGGTCAAATCAATATATACAGTAAATCAACTGTCTATGCCTAGTTTACAACACATAATTGGCAATGATTCATTTCAGTGCACTAACTTCACCCTATTCCACTAATGAAATATAATAACAATATAAATGAATATAGGAAATGCAGCTGAGAGGAGAGGAATCAGTCAGAGAACATTTCAACATAGGACATGATAGAACTTACAGCACAGTATTTTGATTACTATTTCAAACCTAATCATTTACAGAAAATATCCCTAAATGTGTCCTCTGGTTACCACAAATTCTGACATACCTACACTAATGTGATTATCAATCTTAATTTTTTTTCGTGGCAAATTAAAGATTGCAAAATTAATCTTAAATTATTGTCTACGTTAAGAAAGTCAAAATAGTGTTGCCTAGCACATAGGACTTGCATTACACCCTTCACTGCTTGTTTTACCCCATGAGCAAACACCTTTTTCATACCAGAGGATTTCACACTCCAATACCAGTGAAAAGTAGGTGTGCCCATGGTACCCCTGCTTTTCACTGGGTTTACCTAACATATCCTCCCATATCTCACTCTAGTATATTGTTAGAGTAATGAAGGTTTGGGACTACACCCTCAAGTACCTTCCAAGTATATATTATCATGTATCTCTCCTCGGCTCTACAGAGTACATATTCAGGACAATGAGGCTTTACAGTAATTTCTTAATTTTACTAATTTCCATAGCTAAGAACCTTCTCTTTTTCCATGATCTTTTATATTTCTTGTTCTAATGTCAGTACTGTATTACAACAGAATATTAGATGGCACAGGGAAATCATGAAGATCATCAGATACTGACATTTCAGGTTTCACCTACAAACTAAACTTTTGTCATGCACTGTTGGTTATGCTGTCAACAGCTATTCTTTTGTACACTATAACACAGTCATAGTATATTTGTACATAGTCACTGGTATATGATCTGCTCCTTACACCTGTCTCTTCCTTACCCCATGCTTACAGAGGAAGTGGATTATTTGGTTTTCTCCTCAGTCAAACAACTATTGTTGCTGCACAATTTTACTGTCACTTTGTGGTGAATCTCACTGCAACTTTCATGTACACTAAACTGTAAACTTGTTTCAAGTCTTTCGAGTTGAATTTCATCAACAGGATGTTAGGACATTAGATAAGTGAGCACAATCCTGTAGCAAATATGATCTTTGTACCCTATAACCAACCTTGAAACTCATTCACATGAATCAGAATAGAAAAGAAATGATTCTTAATACTTTATACAATTTTTTACTATAAAATAATAATACAGTAAGGCAAGATGAAGATACCTGTGTAGATGTCAGGACTGGAGTAGCAGTACTTATAGGAGATGAGGGAGAATAATCCAGTAACCCACTATCAGAAGAGGAGCTGGGCCAAGGAACCTCGCTTCCATCATGGGTAGTGATGAACTGGTCCTCCCTCCATTGCTTTTTATTCCATTTAGAGACTTCTAAGGGATGAGAACCATTACTCATATTCTCCAAGGATATCTTTTGATGATTAGTATCAGGTGCCTGTAACTGAGTGGTAGGTGGCAATGGTGTGACACGAGTTCGACGTCGCCCAATGAGTGGGCTCATGCGTAGGCGAGATGCTGGACTTAAACGGGCACTGCCGGTTGTGCTGGGGCGTAGTGTGTCAGTAGGTGCCACTGATGTCACTTGTCCTGAACCCAGCATACCTGTTAATTTCAAAAGGGCTATACAAAATTAAATTAAATTAACAATGTCCATAACAAGCCAATAATTCAATTTAATGGTATAAGTTGGAGAAAGAGTCAACACCTGCAAACTTTTTTTAAACAAAATTATTAGGATGGTTTTGATCTTTAATAAAGGTTATCCCTTAATATACAGTAGTTCTTAAACCATTTTATATTGTATAGCTAATGCATCTAGAATGCCCTGAATGCTCTGTAGCGTTTATACAATTAATTATAATGCTTTTTTCTTAATACAAAAATTGTACCTGCAGTTTTAAGGTGCTTGGGAGAGTCGTCAATAACAAAAACAGGTCGTCTAGTGGATGTATTGGTTGTATCTGCCACTGGGGTGAGTTCTGTCACAGTAACGCGAGCCTTTGGTAACACGGTAGTTGTGCGTGCTTGTGCTCCAGGCTCAGCCACCAAGGTGGCCACCTCCAGCTGCACAGGGAATGCCATCTGTAGGAATATAAATTAACAAGGTATGCTGTATGGTATGGTATATAAATTACCTAATTGTAGCTACAGATAATGAGGTATGCTTATGGTGTCCCATCTTCAATAATTTGTTCATATATTTTTTTGTTTGCAGTGGGTGAAGCACTTATTGCATCCTTTTGAAATTCATTTCATCGATCCTGGAATTTACCTGGAGAGAGTTCCGGGGGTCAACGCCCCCGCGGCCCAGTCTGTGACCAGGTCTCCTGGTGGATCAGAGCCTGATCAACCAGGCTGTTACTGCTGGCTGCACGCAGTCCAACGTATGAGCCACAGCCCGGCTGGTCAGGTACCGAATTTCGGTGCTTGTCCAGAGCCTGCTTGAAGACTGCCAGGGGTCTATTGGTAATCCCCCTTATGTATGCTGGGAGGCAGTTGAACAGTCTCGGACCCCTGACACTTATTGTATTGTCTCTTAACGTGCTAGTGACCCCTGCTGTTCATTGGGGGATGTTGCATCATCTGCCGAGTCTTTTGATCTAAGACTATTTAAGAAAAATTTCCCAGTATTCTTTGAAGCAGCTCATTACTACACAAACCTGTTTGGCAAACGATGTTGTACTTCTAATACTGCACTGAAAAATGCGATTAACTTAGTTGCAAGTCATACAAAACTGCGGTATATATGCCCGCATAACCTCTTGAGTATCTTCAATGTTAATTAAACTTGTCGAGATCACATACACTGGAAGGTTAGATCCAAGGAAGGGGAGGATAGGGTTAGTGCCTTGGCTCAAGAGTCCGTTAATGGCATCAAGGTAACTCCCACTGAAGGGGGGGAATAAATCTGTAAAAATTAATCAATTGCTGCCCACGCACATTATCAAGAACGATGCATTCTGGACAATGTCTCGCTTGATACTGACCTTCCTTTAAGGGAGGAGGGAGGGAGGGCTGTTTTGGTGCTAAAAGGCTCTTGATCCAAGGAACTGGAGCTATCCTCTTTTTCCTCGGATCAAACTTAATTATCCCACCCATCCCGTTCCCCAGGCACTGTATTATCCTTGCGAGTTTAACGCTTCCTTACGAATAATGTATAGTATAATATAGAACGATGTTGACATTTATTCAAATGTAAAGTTTTTTAACTGTATTACTTTAAATATCTTAATAAATAAAAATAAATGTTCCCACGTTAAAATATTAGTGAAAAATACTACTACCGTTACTATACATAAGTTTAGTCGCACAATACTTACTCTAATTATGGCAAAAAAACGAAATGTTAATTCTCGTTTTCTTGTTTTGTCAAATTAAAACTTGAGGTTAGGAAATAACATAAACTAAATTATGCTAACTGTTCCTGTTGACAGTAATTGCCTTGATATTAATTCATGTTATAACCTTCATCTAACCCACAATATTTAAATTTAGTTATTCCTGCCACAATTTCCCCAAATTTTAATCACAACTAAGACTAGTGCCCCCATTATTATTATAATCACAACTAAGACTAGTATTCTCATTATTATTATAATCACAACTAAGACTAGTACTCTCATTATTATAATCACAACAAAGACTAGTATTCTCATTATTATTATAATCACAACTAAGACTAGTACTTCATTATTATTATAATCACAACAAAGACTAGTATTCTCATTATTATTATAATCACAACTAAGACTAGTACTCTCATTATTATTATAATCACAACTAAGACTAGTATTCTCATTATTATTATAATCACAACTAAGACTAGTACTCTCATTTTTATTATAATCACAACTAAGACTAGTATTCTCATTATTATTATAATCACAACTAAGACTAGTACTCTCATTATTATTATAATCACAACTAAGACTAGTACTCTCATTATTATTATAATCACAACTAAGACTAGTACTCTCATTATTTTTATAATCACAACTAAGACTAGTATTCTCATGTTTCATATAATATACAAATTAATATTGCTTTAAGACAAACAATAAAATTAGAAATTACCAGCAAGTCATTATAGGAAGCCTAAACCAGTAGGGATCATACAGCTCCTGGAGGAATGAGATGCAAATTCGATTTAAGGTAGTAAAGGCAGATCTACTTTCTTGGAGCAAGCCCCTCAAAGGCATAAAGATATCTTTGAGATCAGTTACGTTGACCTAGCGCTGAATAATCCACACGGGTTCAGCTTTCAGTAGTAATAACAGTAATAATTCTAGCACTATTTATACAATGCTACCCATGTTGTAACTTCATAAAAAATACATCTTTCCTTATGAGGTTAAAAATTGTAAGCAATGAGACCCCATCATATATCCACCTGCAGCATGCTTCACCTGCCGACATTCCCATCACTTTTAATAGTGGTGGAATAAATAATAATAATAATAATAATAATAATAATAATAATAATAATAATAATAATAATAATACATGGTACAACTTCTACAAACCTAGCTGATGTCAATTACATATAGATAGAAAATCCTGGTTATGAAGTGAGGACATCAGTGTGACACTCCCTCCAGCCCAGCCTCTGTCTCCGGGAATAAACACACTGCTCATCCTTACCTCGTATGTAGTATATGTGATCAGCTATCCTCCGCCTACTATACCAGTTTTCCTCCCCATGCACCTGCTTTCCTTTGCCTCCTCCTTCAGGCTCTACCTTCTTCTTCTCTCCTGCGTCACTGAGGGGCACAACTGAGGGAGCCAGAGGAACATCTCCCTCTCCTCCCCTCCTCTCAATCATTAGATAACAACATCCCTACAACCACCATGGCTTCATATTAGACACCTCAACACCGATAGTCATTGTAGAAATATCAGGTAAAACAAAAAACGAGTGGAGTTCAGACCAGTATAGAAAAAAAGCTGATAATTCTTCTCCCAGGCCATCAAAATTAAATACCGAGGTTGGGAGCTCTCTCTTGAACACGCTGTTGTCATGACTACCTCAGGAGAGGCAGCCTAACCAATTTTACCCAGGCTAATTACTCATCAATATTGATGTGTTATATAATGTAAGTATGGGATACTATGTAGGCGAGGTATGGAGTAGCATATGGGCGTAATATGGGGTGCGTATGGACCTGGAATGGGTGGTGGAGCGTGGGATAGGGTGGGGTGTGGGCGTGGCATGGAGAAGCGCTATGGGCGTGGTATGGGGTAGTATGTGGACGTGGTATGCGGTGACATGAGTGTAGTATGGGGTGACAAGAGGTGATATGGAATGACGTATGTGTCTGGTAAAGGGTAATGTATGAGTGTGGTATGGGGTGATGTGTGAGCGTAGTATGGAGTGACGTATGTGTGGTATGGGGTGACATATGAGTGTGGTACGGGTGATATATGAGTGTGGTATGGGGTGATATAGAGTGTGGTACGGGGTGACGCAAGAGTGTGGTATGGGGTAATGTATGAGTGTAGTATAGGTGACGTATGAGTGTGGTAGGGATGACGGTAGTAGAATGGGGTGACGTATGAGTGTAGTGCGGGGTGACGTATGAGTGTGGTACTGGGTGATATGTGTGGTACAGGGTGGTGTTGAGTGTGGTAAGGGTGTAGTATGAGGTGACGTAAGAGTGTGCGAGGTGACGTATGTGGTATGGGGTGACGTATGAGTGTGGTATGGGGTGACGTATGAGTGTGGTACGGTGACGTATGTGGTATGGGGTGACATATGAGTGTGGTATGGGGTGACGTATGAGGTGGTACGGGTGACGTATGAGTGTGGTACAGGGGTGACATATGAGTGGGTATGGGGTGATGTATGAGTGTGGTATGGGGTGACGTATGAGTGTGGTACTGGGTGACGTATGAGTGTGGTACGGGGTGACATATGAGGTGGTACAGGGTGACATGAGTGTGGTATGGGGTAACGTATGGGTGTGGCATGGGGTGACGTATGAGTGTGGTTAAGGGCAGGGTCGCTGATGAACAGGAAGCTTTAGGAAGAGTAGGGGATGTGCAGACCAAGTGTTTACATTGAAGCATATACAGTGAACAATATTTAGGTAAAAGTAAGGAAGTTTCATTGAATTCATGGATTTAGAAAAGGTATATGATAGGATGGATTGAGAGCAATGTGGCAGATGTTGCAAGTACTGCATTTTCTAGCATATAAGGCATGCCTTTTCCTCATGAAAAGTCTTGAAAAATCACCCTGCACCTTATATGCTTAAAGTCAGAATCAAGGATAGGCTTTAGGTTATGCCTCAGCGTAAATTAAGAGGGTAATTAGCCTTGAATATTATTACTGATTTACCGTTATTTTACTCTGTTGTGCGCCTTATATGCCAGAAAATGTGATATATGGAAGAGGTGATAGGTTACGAAAACAGTTAAGAGATTTTATGAGGATAGTAAGGCTCAGGTTAGGTATGTAGGAGAGAGGAAGATTGTTTTCCAGTAACGGTAGGCCTTAGACTAGACGTGTAATGTCACCATGGTTGTTGAACATATTTATAGATGGGGTGTAAAGAATGAATGCTAGGGTGTTGGGGAGGGTGTGGGATTACAATATACAGTATCTAATACAAAGTGGAGTTGTCACAGTTGCTTTTGCCTATGACACTGCACTTTTGGAAGACTACAAAGGTTGGTGGACGAATTTGGGAGGGTATGAAAGAAGGAAATTCAAAGTGAACATTGGAAAGGGCAAGGTGATAAGGGTAACAAGTGATTTAGGAAATGGAATATTGGTTATCAGGCTGGGAGGGAGTATGGAGGAAGTGAATGTGTTCAGATATTGGGAGTGGACTTGTCGGTGGATAGGTATATGAAAGACAAGATGAACCATAGAACTGATAAGGGGAAAATGTGGGTGGTGCACTGAGGCATCTGTGAGACAAAGAATGTTTTCCATAGAGGCAAAGAAGGGAATGTATGAGAGTATAGTGATCAACACTCATATGGGTGTGAATGTTGCAGAAAGGAGGCTAGAGGCAGTGGAGATGTTGTATCTGAGGGCAATGTGTGGAGGGTATTTTCCAGAGGGTTGAGGAGGGGTTTACCGGAGAGAGTTTTGGGCCAACACCCGGTCTGAGACCAGGTGTTGGCCTCATGGTGGATCAGGTCTGATCAACCAGGCTGTTACTGCTGGCCGCATGCAAGCTGATGTATGAACCACAGCCCGGTTGGTCAGGTACTGACTTGAGGTGCCTGTCCAGTGCCTTCTTGAAGACAGCCAGGGCATTGGTAATCTCCTATGTATGCTGGGAGGCAACTGAGTCTTGGGCCTGGACACTTACCGTGTTGTCTCTCAATGTACTCTGGCACCCCTGCTTTCATCGGGGAATGTTGCATCTCCTGCTGAGTCTTGCTTTCAGGGAGTGATTTTCGTGTGCAGGTTTGGTACCAATCCTCCAGGACCTTCCAAGTGTATATTATCATGTATCTCTCTCGCCTGCACTCGAGAGAATACAGATCAAGACCTTCAACCGTTCCCAGTAGTTTAGGTGCTTTATTGTACTTATGTGTGCCATGAAAGTTATTTGTACACTCTCCAGGTCTGCAATGTCGCCAGCCTTGAAGGGGGCCGTTAGTGTACAACAGTATTCCAGTCTAGAGAGCACAAGTGATTTGAAGAGAATCATCATGGGCTTGGTGTCCCTAGTTTTGAAGGTTCTCATTATCCATCCATCCTTTCCTAGTGGATGAGGTAGATGCATTGTTGTTGTTTTTTGAAGGCAAGATCCTCTGACATTTCACCCGGTCCTTCACATTATTTTTCCACTCTTTTACAGTTAAATTTGTTGTATACCCTGACACTTTTTTAATTTCTTAATTTTTCCAAATCTGAGAGTTGAAATTTCTCCTCGTTGACCTTCATATTGTTTTGAGGGCCCATTCAAGATTTGTGTTTTCGTTTTGGAGTCTCGAGTGTCTTCGGGAGGTACTCCCATTAATCCAGGGCCCCCAAAAGGAAGACTCGAGCTAGGCTTCCCTTTTGTCTATATCAGAAAATGGGATGAGGAAAGAATGGGTTAGATTTGGCCTTGTGGAACAGAGCTTTACCGGGCTCCCGGGGATTTTTTACCTGTTTACTTTACTTTGTGTTCCATTTTCGGGAAGTTGTAGATCCACTCACAATTTTCCCTTTTATTTTTTGATGCTTTTTGGGCTTTTACACCATGGCTGGGGGTTGTTGGGGGTTTTTAAATTTTGGGGAGAGAATGGAGAAAAAATGGGATGGCTTGAAGGAAAATCGGGGAAGGGAAGATAGAGGGACCGGAAAGGTTGGGGGGAGGGGGTACAGGAGGTTTGGGGAAGGGGTTTGGACATCCAGCATATGTGGGGAGCAGATAGGTGGGAAAAAGGGTTTTTTGGGACTTGAGGGCTGTTGGGGTTATGTAAAGTAACTTTTTGGGTGAAAGTATTCGGGGGAAACGGGGCAGGTTTGAGTTCTGAGGTAAAAGACAGTGCCTGCACTTTGAAGGAGGGGGTGGGATATTTGGGGTTTGGGGGCATCGAAATGAATATCTGCATGCCCTGACAAACAGGAAGAGTGAAGGGGTTAATTTTCCTAGTGAGAGAGGAGTGTTAAAAAAATATTAACAAAAATACAACAGCAATATAAAAAGGAAAGATTGTTAGTTTTTTTTTTTTAAAATGCAAATACTTTTTCAGAACAATAAAAGAAAAAAAAAAAGAATGGGACCCCAGTAAAGTTAACAAGGAATTAGAATGTAAGCTTGTCCCGAAAGACTAAGACAGCACCCGCCCTTCCATTTTATATATAGATAGAAAGGGTTGTTTAAAAATTTTAAACAAAAAACATTTTTACAGCAAAGTTAAGGGGGATGATCTACAAGGGGAGGGCCCAAAGACAATGGAAGAAGAAAACCCGGAGACATGATAAAACATACAAAAATTAAATTGATGGAGAAGGTAGATGTTTGAGAGGGAGAAATGGGGAAATTGGGGCACCACTGGAAGTTAAAGTCACAGATGTGCCCAGGGGAATTAAAAGGATTTCTTTCCTGAATGGAATGATCCGGAGGGGGAGGCAGGCAAAGAGTGGAAAGAAAAGGGGGGGCCAGGATCTGACAATGACCCCCCAACCACAAATGAGTGAATACAAAACGAGTACACCCCTTTTTAACTGCAAAAGGGAGATACAGCCCAGTCTTTGGAAGAAGGAATATAGAGTTATATTGAGAGAGAAATGGTTTAATCACCAAGCATCTGAACAACTTTTCCCCCCGAGTTTTTTTTTTTTTTTAACAAGTCGGCGTCCCCCCGAGGCAGGGGGGACCCAAAAAAAAAAGAAAAACCCCAAAAAAAAAATACTTTTCATCATTCAACACTTTTACCACCTGACATTATCACTGTTTTTGCAGAGGTGCCTGAATACAACAGTCTAGAAGCATAAAATAAAGATAAAAACATATCCCTCCAAACTGCCAATATCCCAAACCCCCCTTTAAAGTGCAGGCATTACTTCCATTTCCAGGACTCAAGTCCGACTATATGAAAATAACTGCTCCTGAATCTTCACTAAATTACCCTGCTCACACTCCAACAGATCGTCAGGTCCCAAGTATCATTCGGCTCCATTCACTCCTATCTAACACGCCACGACGCTGCTGGAAGTCCAAGCCCTTACCCAAAAAACCCTCCTTACCCCCTCTCTCCAACCCTTTCGAGGACGACCTACCCCGCCTCTTCCCTTCCCATAGATTTATATTTTTCCATGTCATCTCTACTTTGATCCATTCTTCTAAATGACCAAACCACCTCAACAACCCCTCTTCTGCCCTACTAATACTTTATTAACTCCACACTTCCAATTTCCACACCGAATTTTCTGCATAATATTTACACCACAATTGCCCTTAAACAGGACATCTCCACTGCCTCCAACCGCCCTTGCTGCATTTACCCCCCAAGCTTCACATCCAAAAGAGTGTTACTACTATATTTTCTACATTCCTTCTTTGCCTCCATAGATAAGTTTTTTGACTCCACATATACCTCAACGCACAACCCCCTTTTTTTCCTCATCAATTCATGATTAACCTCATCCTTCATAAATCCATCCGCCACACGTAACTCCCAAGTATCTGAAAACATTCACTTTTCCATACCCTCCTCCCAATTTGATATCCAATTTTTCTTTATCTAAATCATTTGACACCTCATCACCTTTACTTTTCTCATGTTCATTTTCAACTTTCTCCCTTTTACACACATTCCCAAACTCATCCACTAACCTTTGCAATTTTTCTTAGAATTCCATAAGCCAGTATCATCAGCAAAGTAAACTTGTCAATCTCTTTTGAATTTGATTCCCATAATTTAATCCCACCCCTCCCAAACACCCTAGCATTTACTTCCTTTAAAACCCCCATCTATAAATATATTAAACAACCATGGTGACATTACAATCCCTGTCTAAGACTCCACTTTACCGGGAAGTAGTCCCCCTCTTCTACACACCCAACCTGAGCCTCACTATCCTCATAAAAACCTTTACAGCTTTAATACCCAAACCATTCCAATACTCTGCAACATCTGCCACATTGCCCTCATCCACTCTATCATATGCCTTTTCTAAACCATAAATGCAATAAAACTTCCCTATCTTTATCTAAATACTTTTCTACATATATGCTCAATGAAAAACACCTGATCTACATCCCCTACCCACTTAAAACCTCCTTGCTCATCCGCAACTACTTTCCCTGTCTTCCCTTTTAATTTTTTTCAATTATAACCCTCCCGCACACTTTTCCTGGTATACCGTGTTTATTCCTCTAAAATTTTACAGTCTCTTTGTCCCTTTCCTTTATATAAAGGGACTATACATGCTCTTGCCAATCCCTAGGTACCTTCCCTTTCATACATTTTTTAAAAACAAAAGTACCAACCACTCCAACACTATATCCCCTGCTTTTAACATTTCTGTAAAGATCCCACCAGTCCAGCTGCTTTACCCCTTTTATTTTTACGAATGCCTCACGAATTTCCCCCACACTTACATTCTGCCTTCTTCACTCCTAAAAGATGGTATACCTCCTGACAGTGCATGAAATTACTGCTCTGTTTCTTCCTTAACATTTAAAAGTTCTCAAATATTCTGCCATCTACCCAAACTCCATCTCCCCATCTACTAACTCCCCTACTCTGTTTTTAACTGACAAATCCATATTTTCCCCAGGCTTTTAACTTGTTTAACTCCACTCCAAAATTTTTTCTTATTTTCATTAAAATTTCTTTACAGTGCCTCTCCACTCTATCATCTGCTCTCCTTTGCACTCTCTCACCACTTTTACCTTCTTTACTCCATATACTCTTCTTCTTATAACACTTCTGCTTGTAAAAACCCTCATAAGCTACCTTTTCTTTTATCACACCCTTTACTTCATCATTCCACCAATCACTCTCTTTTCCCCCTGCCCCCACCCTCCTATAACCCACAAACTTCTGCCCCACATTCTAATACTGCATTTTTAAAACTATTCCAACCCTCTTCAACCCCCACTACTCATCTTTGCACTAGCCCACCTTTCTGCCAATAGACGCTATATCTCACCCAACTTCCTCCTCCCCTTTGTTTATACACTTTCACCTCCTCTTATTTGTTGTTGCCACCTTCCTCTTTCCCATCTACCTCTTACCTAACTGTAGCTACACCAAATAATGATCCGAATATCAGTTTCCCTCTATAAACATGTAATCCTGGGGCCTACCCATCAACCTTTTTTCCACCAATACATAATCTAATAAACTACTTTCATTACGACTACATCATACCTTTTATATTTATTTATCCTTTTTCAAAAAAATATGTATTACTTATTACCAAATTCTTTCTACACATAGCTCAATTAAGGCCCCCATTTACATTTACCCCTGCACCCCAAATTTACCTTACATTCCTTCCATAACATTTTACCCACTTTAGCATTGAAACCCCAACCACCATTACTCTCACACTTGATTCAAAACTCCCAGCATTCACTCAACATTTTCCAAAATCTCTCTCTCCCTCTCACTTCTTCTCCAGGGCATACACGCTTATTATAACCCACTTTTCACATCCAGTCTTTATTTTTACTGCACATAACCTGAATTAATACATTTATAGTCCCTTTTTCCTGCCAAAAGCTTTTCCTTCAACATTATTGCTACCCTTCTTTAGCTCTAACTCATTTGAAACCCTGACCTAATCCCATTTTTTCCTCTCCACTGAAACCTCCACCCCTTCAATGTTTTTAATGTTTTCGTAACAGAAGGCACAAGTGTTGCAAACTTATAATGGAGTTAAACTCTGAGTTCATTATCCTTCAGATCCATAATAAAAAACACAGTTAGGAAGCATATGTCTCTTAGGGCTGCCTACCAACAGTCTGATGAAAATATCCAAAAATTACAACTGAACTTACAACAGCCACAAGCCATGGCTTATCCAACAATATCATTAGGCTCAGTTGTCACTACAGCCCATTTTGTCTTCTCTTAATTGGCACCCTAGTTTTGCAATGGCTACAAAGAGTTCTGGGAGTGTGGAACATCAGGCAAGGTAGATGTAACTGAATGTAATTATCAGTGCAAGAACTGTGTTTAGAACAGTTCATAGCTAACCCACAACTGGAGATGAAATAAGATGATGTCTCATTCTGGCCTGGATCATTAAGAGAGAGAGAAAAGGAAAGAAAGCTAAAAGTTCAATCAAGTGACTTGAGGTTAGGTCAGTCGAGTACATTCTGAAGATTAGATACAGTATTTGGACAAGGAACAAAAACAATCCTATAATTTAAATATAAATAACTCACAAAATTCAAGAAATGTTCAAATATTTTTATATGAACTGACAAGCAGTAAGTCCTTGATTTAATGAACTAATGGGGAAGTGAAGGGAAGCAGAGGTGGCTTGGTAATGGTAATATGGTGGATAGAAATTAAATTGTTTGTTGTGATCATAATAATAATGGACAATTTTGTAACCATCTGACTGTACATGTATACTGTTTCTGAATCACTGACTCAGCTAATTTTTTACCCATGATACTGAAGTCCATTAAATCAGGGTGTAGCAGTATTACCAAAATTTCTTGAAAGCACCCTAATTTTGGTTACGGAATTTGGTATATGTATACCTACAGAATTGTATACATACTGTAAAAACACTTGAGCAACACTAGAACATTTTATTAGGAGACATTTCATTCAGTGGAAGCTTTGATCAATCCAATACAAGGAATCAGAAAAATAGCATACAGGTGTATCTCATTTTATGCTGTACATGCATTCTAGGACCTTGGCAGCTACACTGAGCTCAATCAGGCAATTATTATTATAATCAAAAGAAGCTAAGCCACAAGGGCTATACAGCTCAATCAGGCAATAAATTCTAATTCTGCATGATAAAGACTTAGCATGCTTTGTGAGCTGCACCAAGCACATGTGGAGAATACATATTCCAAATATGGAATTACTAATAGAATCTGTATATGTTGGTTAGGCATCTGATTGTAGTGTTTTGTTAGGATAGCACCTAGTTGGCACAGCACACCTGAAATGCTGAACTACCAGATTTGTCGGAAATGGCAATTAATGCTGATTCAAAGCTATGTCTTTCTACAAATCAGGTTTTGATAACAAGCCTGGCTTCTCCCATGTGAACTATGGTGAATCATGCATGCATTGTTCAACTCATCCTTGCTACAGGGATATTTATGCTCTTAAGGTTTTGTTTGAGATTGTCATTTCTCTTGTATATACTTTATCACAGTCGCCACATGAGATGGTGTAAACCCCGCACTGGATTCTAATGGTGTAGAAGCCACCCTAATTAGGCCTTTGAAAGTAGTCAAATTGTGGCATCAAAGAGTACATAACCTTTATTCGGCACATGTACACCCTCATTGACAGGCTATCTCCCTAACCAGCAACCAGGGCTAGGGCTGAGATGGGGCCCCGTGTTCAATCAGTACCCAGGTTCCAGCCAATGAGATGGTTTTGGCAATCGCAGAGGTGATGTGGGTACCACTCACCTGCCTGCCCTGTCATTCCCATTCTAGAGCTGGTTGAAGCACAGTCTGCTCTCTAGTGGCTTCTATTCTGCCTTGCTTACTGTGGAGTGCACTAATACCTATTGTTATACATAGTGTTATAGTGTACAGACTTCTGTTCTAAATTGATGAAGGATACAAGCCAAAAGTTTTTCTGCTGTGTTTATTTTGCTCCTTTACACCCAGGATAACAGGCCTTTGGGACTCCTGGGTTGTAATATCAAATGTTCTAGTGTTGCATAAGTGTCTTAATTACACAATATTTTTGCATAATATAAACAACAAAGTACTAAACAACCCTGTAAACAACCCAGTCCTTGAACCACTGATGCATCTGTAGCCTACTAACTACTGCCTAAAGTATGGGTATGATTGCAAATTTCAAAGAAAAATATGTAACATTGTAAATATTCAAATTTTGATAAGTCTTCACTATCACTGTTTTTATGGTTACAGCAGTAATGATTTGTAACAAATTGTTACTGCTGCAACTTGCTTAGACTACAGTCATAGCTCAGCCACTGATCCAGTGATTGGTATAGGTTCACAGTAGTATCAAATCAATATGATCACTCTTCTTACTTTTTACAATAACTTTCTGAGGATTACAGACACAAAACAATATGGTAGGTATTTACTTCAAGTGTCAACATCTTCAACTTTATTCAGAAATTCTAGGTAATCGTATGTTAATTAACTGCTAATCACCTAGCCCTTTCAACAAGACATGCTGATGATGGTCTTTCCTCTAGCATGACCATTAATGACATAATGATATGCTTCTGGTGTTTCACCAAATGGGAAGACTTTATCAATCACTGGTCGAATCTGAAACGAAGAGAAACAGTAAGAATATTGTTGTTGTTGGGGATAGCCAGGTTAGATACATGGATAGGGCATTCTGCTTGAAGGACAGGAGTAGGAGACAAAGGGTATGCTTTCCTGGGGCTGGGATGGAGGACATTGTTAGCCGGCTTGACAACATCATGAACGGTAATGGGATCAATCCTATTATTTGCCTCAGTGCTGGAGGCAATGATGTAGGCAAGCATAGAAGTGAGGATTTAGTTAGAAAGTTCAGGACAGCTATAGACATGATTAGGAAGAAGGGGGGGCGCCCTGTTATATGTGGCATTTTGCCAAGAAGAGGTGTTGGTAATGAATGGTTGTCCAGAGCAATTGGTATTAATTGTTGGCTGGATAAACACAGTAAGGATAATGCAGTACCATTCATTGACAACTGGGACAACTTCTATGGCCGAAATGACATGTATGCCAGGGATGGGGTTCACTTATCCAGGGCAGGTGTGGGTTTTCTTGCTAACTCAGTTGAGGGGGTTGTTAGGACTTTAAACTAGGATTAGTTAGAGGTATGGGTTTAGAAATGATTAATAATGAGTATGGATATATTGACTTATGCTCTGATATTAAGAATCTTAATAGTAACTGTCATGTAGTAACTCTGGGTAATGATAATTTCAGAAATTGTGTAAAAACAAAGATGAATAGGAAAATGTGCAGAAGAAAAAACATATGATGGTATTTTATGCTAACAGTCGAAGTGCAAGAAATAAAATTAATGAACTACGTTTGGTAGCATGTGCTGGGAACTTTGATATCATTGCATTAACTGAAACGTGGTATGATTTAAAGAGTCGGGATATGACTGCTGAGTGTAATATTCAGGGATTTATGTTATTCAATGTGGATAGATGTAATGGGAAGGGGGGAGGAGTTGCATTGTATGTTCGAGAAAATATTAATTGTTGCATAAAAACAGGTATAAAAATAGATGGAGCAGTAACAGAGTCTGTTTGGGTAGAGTTCGTGGAGGGTCAAGAAAAACTAATTCTAGGTGTAATATACCGACCTCCAGGCTTGGATCACGATAGAGGGAGACTTCTTTGGGACGAAATTGTTAGGGCTTCTGGACACAGTAACGTAGTCATAGTAGGGGACTTTAACTTTAGCCAAATTGACTGGAATTCTTTGACAGGTAATCTAGAGTCCAGTGACTTCATGGAAACAGTTCAGGACTGTTTTCTGAAACAGAGTGTAACTGAACCTACAGGGGTAATAATTTGCTAGACCTAGTCTTGTCAAATAAGGAAACACTCGTGAATAATCTGGAGATCACTGAAGAGCTTGGCGCAAGTGATCACAAATCCATCACCTTTAGCATTAATTGGGAATGCAAGAATAATGATAATACAGTAAAAATCCCCGATTTTCGTTCTGCCGATTATAATGGACTTAGGGAACATCTGTCTAATCTTGATTGGGGTTATCTAGCTAATGATTTTATTGACGATAATCATACTTATGAATATGAAGGGATCTGCTTTTATGATTGTTTTCTTAATAATGTACACAGTGCCCAGAGTATATACATTCCCCAGAGAGAAATTAGGTCTAATAATAACGATCCCAAATGGATTAACAGGATGCTAAAGCATCTATTAGGGGAGAAAAGGGGAATTTATAGGCGCATCAGAAGAGGAGAGTTTAACCTTACTGACCAATATGTTCAGCTTAAAAGAGAAGTAAAAAGGGCGATTAGAAAGGCTAAACGTGACTATGAAATTAGAGTCGCTAATGAATCAAAGACTAATCCAAAGGGGTTCTTTCAAGTGTATAGGACGAAGGTGAAGGAAAAAGTAGGACCTCTGAAATCTGGGAATGGACAGCTGACGGATAATGAACTGGAAATGTGTTCCTTATTTAATGACTATTTTTTGTCAGTTTTTACACAGGAAGATGTAAATGAGATTCCAGTAATTAACAATTATTTAGTTCCTGATGAATTTAAGTTAACTAATATTACTGTCACGAGGGACATGGTTATTAAACAGATAGACAAACTGAAACAAAATAAATCCCCGGGACCCGATGAGTTGTTTTCAAGGGTACTTAAGGAATGCAAGATGGAGCTTAGTCAGCCATTAACGAGTGTATTCAATGCGTCCATCCTTACCAGTGTTGTGCCAGAGATGTGGAAGATGGCTAATGTGGTTCCTATATTCAAATCAGGGGATAAGTCCACTCCTTCAAATTACCGTCCAATAAGCCTGACATCTATAGTGGGCAAGTTATTAGAATCAATTATAGCTGACATTATCAGAAGTCACCTTGAAGAGCATAACTTGATAAATGAATCTCAGCATGGATTCACGAGAGGTCGTTCCTGCCTGACAAACTTACTGACGTTCTTCAATAGAACATTTGAGGCAGTTGACAGTGATAAGGAATATGATATTGTTTATTTGGATTTTAGTAAAGCCTTCGACAGAGTACCTCACAAGAGACTCTTAAGAAAAGTGGCAGCTCATGGTATAGGAGGTAAAGTTCTAGCATGGATTGAGGCATGGCTTACCAATAGAAAGCAGAGAGTTACCATTAATGGAGTGAAATCTGAATGGGGATTAGTCACTAGTGGCGTTCCACAAGGATCAGTTTTAGGCCCTCTCTTGTTCATAATTTACATTAATGACCTTGATGAAGGGATTACTAGTGACATGAGTAAGTTTGCTGATGATACAAGGATAGGCCGTATAATTCACTCTGAGGAGGATATCAATGAACTCCAGGACGATTTGAACAAATTAATGTCTTGGTCTGAGAAATGGCAGATGAAGTTTAATGTGGATAAGTGTAAGGTACTTGCCCTTGGTAATGAAAATAACCCTCGAAGCTATAATCTAGGTGAAGTAGAGCTTGGTCATACAGAATGTGAAAAAGACTTGGGAGTCATGGTAAGCAGAAATCTAAAGCCAAGACAGCAGTGCCTTAGTGTGCGCAACAAGGCCAACAGATTACTTGGATTTATCTCAAGAAGTATAAGTAACAGAAGTCCAAAAGTTATTTTACAGCTCTATACATCACTAGTGAGGCCTCATTTAGATTATGCTGCTCAGTTTTGGTCCCCTTACTACAGGATGGACATAGACTCATTAGAGAACATACAGAGAAGAATGACTAAAATGATTTACTGTGTAAGGAACCTCCCGTATGAAGATAGACTTAAAGCCTTAAATCTCCACTCTCTGGAGAGGCGTAGAATGAGGGGAGATATCATTGAAGTGTATAAGTGGATGACGGGCATAAACAAGGGAGACATTAATAAAGTACTGAGGGTGTCGAACCAGGTAAGAACCAGGAATAATGGATTTAAGTTGGATAAATTTAGATTTAGAAAGGACATAGGTAAGTACTGGTTTTCTAACAGAGTTGTAGATGCGTGGAACAGTCTTCCCAGTGGGGTGATAGAGGCTAGGACCTTGGGTAGCTTTAAGAAGAGACTGGACAAATATATGAGTGGGAGGGGCTGGGTTTGATTGGTGTCAAGGGGTACGGGAGTTATTTCTTGAGTAGCTTTAGGTAGATGTCGTTTTGATAAGGACCTGCCTCGTATGGGCCAGTAGGCCTTCTGCAGTGTTCCTACATTCTTATGTTCTTATGTTCACTTCACAATCATTCACATATCACTGTCTTACCAGAAGCATGCAAATACACAGTTCAGATATCCTCTAAACAGAAAAAAATCCCAAACCCTCTTTCAGAGTGCAGGCACTTTTACTTATATTAAACAGGTAAATGACTATATATAATAACAACTGTACTGGAAGTTAGTTGAGCAGTTAATTCTGCAGCTCAATGTAAGAACTACATATATTGCTAAAACTAGCTTTCAATCTATGTTGTACTTTTGACAAGAAAATTCTAGGCATCCTCTATATACCAGGACATGATATTGAGTTTTTCTATGTAGGTGCCAATTTGCCATTTTTTGAAGAAATTAGGATATTAGTTTCCATGAGATGTATCTGTACTATTTGTGTGTGTGTGTGGGGAACCATTAAGGAAAAGGGTCTGACTTTTGAATACTACAGGATACATTTTTCAGCAATCAAAATACATTAGTTCTTTCAGTGGCTCACTTAGATTGCATATTTTCCTGTGACAATGTATCACAGTGTGGAAGAGTCACATTTTAATCACTGCCAAACTCTTGGTATAATACATGGAAAGCTAGGTATTAAGGACATTGGTTTAATATCATTTACCATTATCATCTAAGACACTTGGGAACTCAAGACACTCATGGAGTGTCTTAGATCCACAGATAGTGATGAATAATGAAGATAAATTTTGCTTGGGAAAGTCACATGTCTGCAAACATCACGAGTGCTTCTTCAGTTGTGCATGCATGCACACACATACACAGATCCTACATCCAACTTCTTTCCTGATATTTGTATGTTCATTACTTTAAGAAATGTCTGCAAATATCTTTTGTATAATAATTATTTTTTTATATCTTCAGCACTTGCATTATGAAGTGAACACTTATACTTTGCTGCAGCCTGTTTTAGAGATAAATCTGTATATGAAGGATGAGGTAAACAATAGAACTGACAAAGCAAAAAGGTGGATGGTGTACTGAGGCATCTGTGGAGACAAAGAACATTATCCATGGAGTCAAAGCAGAGAATGTATGAGAGTACAGTGGTACAACACTCTTATATGGGTGAAGTGTGGGTTATGAATGTTGCAGCAAGAAGGAGGCTAGACACAATGGAGATGTTGTGTCCATGGGCAATGTGTGGCATAAATATTTCAGAGAATTCATAGTGCAGAAATTAGGGTGTGGAGTTACTGAAAATATTATTCAGAGGGCTTAGGAGGTAGTTTGGTCATTTAGAGAGATGGAGCAAAAAAAGGACAACTTGGAAGGTAAGTGTAGCAGAAGTACCAAGATGTACATAAAATCTTTCATGTTTATGAAACAGAAAAGAAAGACACCAACAATCCTACCATCATGTAAAGTAATTACAGGCTTCTGTTTTACACTCATTTGGCAGGACGTAGTACCTCCTGTGTGAATGCTGTCTACCAACCTCTACCCCTACTACCTAAACTACAAACCTTACTCTTTAATTAATTTTATAACTCACTGAGGCTCAAATTAACATGGATAATAGCTTCTTAAAAAAATAAGGCATAAGAGCAATTTCATAAAGAAAAAAACAATTAACTTTAAACAAATACTCAAATTATTTCAGTTAAACAAAACCCAAAATCCCAAACTGATAATGGAGACACGGATCTTACCTTTGGCTGGCTAACATTTCTGTGATTTGTTTTAGGGGATTTGGTTGGCATAAAGAAACACCATCTGTAGTTCGACCTTTCTGACAAGGCGGCTGCATTCTTGCACAAGAGGTCTTTGCACTCTGAAATGTTGACAAGAAGCATGAACTGATTATTTCAATGAATGCAGGAGGTGTTTTAATTATACAAAAGTTTTATGTCAATAACCTGCTGTTTATAGAGAGTTTTATACGATATCAATATGTATTGACAATCCTGGGTAATGACATTAGAGAAGGGACACAGAAACAAGGGTCACAGTTGGAAGTTGAAGACTCAGATGACTCAAAGGGATGTTAGGAAGTATTTCTTCAGTTAAAGAGTTGTCAGAAAGTGGATAGTCTCAAGTGATGTAGTGGAGGCAGGAACCATACATAGTTTTAAGATGAGGTATGATAAAGCTCATGGAGCAGGGGGAGAGAGAGGACCTAGTAGCTACTCAGTGAAGAGGCAGGGACAGGAGCTGAGTCTCGACCCCTGCAACCACAATTAGGCAAGTAGTAGTGATAATATAACAAGACAAAGCATAATATTAGCACACAATAAATCTCACTTGATATATACCAAACACAGATGAAGAAATACCTTAAAGAGGCTATTCACCATTCCCATGTCATCTATATTTGAATAAGGGGGAGAGGGGAAACATAGGAAGCTCCCATCCAGGGCTTCAATGCTTTCATGTAGTCTATGTCATTTACACCAGAGGCATTAATCACAAGATCAAAACTGTTAAAAGAAGAAATATTATGATACACTTAACACAATAACATGGCTCATCTTTTGAAGTCTCACATTTATACTAGCAACTAGTCTTGATAAATGACCACATTGTTGCCCTGAACAATGCAGGATCATTAATTTGCATGGGCCATTTTTATTTTCAAACCTGAATTAGATACTCACTAAAATATTGCATTACTGGCAAAGGGAAACAGTCAGATACAAAACTAACATCAAAACAAACTAAGTACAAAATGTAATGTGAGTGCTAGGTATTCTTACTACTCGACACAACTTGGTAGCAAGACTGGTTTTACCACTCAAGTCAACAATGACGCCTGGTGTAATGCTAGACTCTAAGAGTAGAATAACTCTTGAAACCAATCACCAGTACTGTTCAGACCTTGTTCATGCATGTATGTACTACTAATTTTTCCTTTCATATCTTTATGTATAGGAATAACATCCAAAACTACCTTGCCTCTATGTATGGCATGTCTGACTCAATCCCAAGAATTTATAAAAGCTTACACAAAGTATTTTTCCTCACCCTCCATCTGCAATAAGCATATCCTTGGTAGCTGGATCTCTGTAATCCAAAGCTTCTACACCAAAACTTGCCACCATTTCTTGTGCATCTGACCGACAGAGGCCAACAACCTATAATACACAATGCAAACACTTTTAGAAGAATTACTATAAAATATGCATTTTTAGCTGAACTCTAGCAGCTACCATGTATATCAAGACGAATCCAGCATTATAATTATTATTATATTTTGAGAAATAGCTAAACCTGTAGGGGTCACAAGTGCCAAGGAAATGGGAGACAATCATGACTGATCCAAGAAAGGGAGGACAAATCCAATTCTTTGAATTAAGAGCCTCTCACCATCAAGGAAAGTAATCAACAGCTCCCACAATTTCTACCCACTAAAGTGTCCAATTTAACAAGGTACTCTTGCTTAAAAACTGCTGTATAGTACAGTGGTACCTCAGTTACAAACTTAATTCTTTCCGGAAGGCTGTTTGAGTGCCGATACTGAACGACTTTGTTCCCATGAGGAATAATGTAAATTAGGTTAGTCAGTTTCAGACCTCAAAATACACTTACATAATTGTTCGAGTTGGGAACTGTTTGAAACTTGACGTACTCACTGTATAGTAATTCTAAAAATAAAAGATAGTATAGTAATTCTAAAAATAAAAGATACAGTATCTTTATGTTAAGTACTACAGTAGTTTATTAATGCAGAAGTAACAATTACAGCATAATATAATAAGACACTGATAACATTTTTATACTGTACTATGTACAGCAATATCCTTTATATTGTAAGATTTGCAAAAATAAAAAAAAATTAAGAATACCTGAGTTTCCCATACTGAAAGAAGCTGACAGAGGAAGGTGCCCACACCACCTGAGGCCCCAATAACCAAGACACGTGGACTCGTGGTGTGCACCGGCTGTCAGCATGCCAGACACCGTCACAGCACTCCATGCCACCAGCCCAGTGTATGGGATGGATGCAGCCTCTTCAGCACTAACATTTTTGGCACTAGACAAACCTGTCAGCATAAACAAATGCTTATAATTAATCAACCATCAGGTACTTACAGATTCATATCCTTATTTAGTTAAAAAATTCTATAGCTTGAAATAGAAATTAATCCCAGTTACGGAAAATCAATTTTGAAAAATATTTTAATGAATTTATAATACTAGTTATTTTTAAATTTTTTTGTAAAAAAAAAAATAGGCATTTTATTTTGTGTAGTGTTGATCAATTCTTTTTAATTCGCATGGGACAAATTATGTATATAATTATTCATATTTAAAAATCAATTTTTTCCAGACATAGTAACATACATTTAAAATGAGAATATTTAATGGTACGAATTTTAACATCAATTAGAATTTACAGTTTCACTAGCTTGTTACAATGTTTCACTAGCTGTTACAATGGTTCACTAGTTGTGCAATGTTTCACTAGCTAAGTCACCTTCTGATTCCTGAATCAGAGGAAATAAAAAGTAAGGGAAGAGTGGCCCCATTTTTTTTTTTTTTTTTGACAGACCTGTCATTAGAGTACTATACTTGATTTATGGGGTTTTTGCAAACCATAAGGGTAGCATTGTAGCTTTCACAGAATAAAATATATACAGTATACCACTGCCTAAAAGAAAGTTAAACAAACAGCCATGGCAAATTATCACCACTCAGGAAGAACTGCTATGGAATCAGGGGGCATAAGAAAAACAACAATGTTACTGAGGTATGTTAACTAGAGAAGACCTTTTTCAAGCTGTGAATAAAAAGTGAGGAAGAAAAAAATTTTTCTAAAGAAACAGGGCTGAACTTATCACCAAAGGCTTACCAAGAAATATACAGAGGTAATAGAAATGCCCTTTAAGACAGGAAAAATTGTACAATTTCATAAATTTAAAATAGGTGATGGGGGGGACTTCCCCATGCCATCTATAACAACAAAGATCAAAAAGTTAAACTACAGTGCAATGGAAAAAGGTATTAAAAAAATTTTACAAGGGGTAAATTTTTTTTTTTTTTTTCACCCTGGGACCCCCCCGGGGGAGTGGGGTCTAAAAAAAAAACCCCCCCCCATCATTCATCCAAACCCCGTTCTTAAGGAAAAGGGATACTACAGTTTTTTAAACTAACATTAACACCCCCCCTTCAGAGTGCAGGGACTGATTCCCCCTCTCCAAATCAAGTCCGGGCCCCAAATTTCGAATCCCCTTTATAAATGTTACTTTGCTCCCCTCCCAAAAGCACGTAAATATTAAAAAACCCCTTGTCCCCCATTCACTCCTATCAAAAACGCCCACATGCCTGCTGGAAGTCCGCCCCCACACAAAAAACCCCCACCCTCCCAACCCTTTTTAGGCCCAATTTCCACCGCCTTTCCCTTCCATTTCAAGACTGATACATTCTTGGGGGTCACCGCCCTCCCTTCTTTTTTTAAAAGGGCCAATCCACCCAAAGCCCTTTTCCTTTAGCCCTCTGACAACAGTTTTAATCCTGCACCTCCCCCAACTTTCCCAAAAAGAATTCCCCCTTTATTTTATTCAACCACATTGCCCCAAGAAAGGGGCATTTTCCACTGCCCCAGCCTTTTCTCACTGCAACATTCATCACCCAAGGGAAAACCCATAAAGAGCGTTGGAAAAACATTTCATACTTCCCCTTTACCTAAGGACAAATTTTCCTTTTGTCCCCACGGGTCCTAAGTCCCATTTCCCTTTTCCCTCATAAATTTTCTATGTTTCCCCCTTTTATCTTCAAGACCCACCGCTGACACGCTCCACCCCCAAATATCGGGAATACATTCCCCTTCCCCCCATCCCTTTCCCCCCCAACCTGATATTCAATTTTTAAATCCCCTAACCTTTTTTTTTCCCCCTCAAAATTTATTTTTCCTTTTATTCCCCTTTTTTAATTTTCTTCGTACACCCTACCAAATTATCCACCAATCTCTGTTTTTCAGAATCTCCCAAAAAGGGTTGGAAATCACAAAGAGCAGTTGTAACAAACCCCCACTTTGTGGGGATTCATTTTTTTAAACTCCACCGTTTTGCCAAGACCCCGGATTTACTTTTAAAACCCCTTCAAAATATATTAAAAAAACCACGGGGACATCACACACCCTTTTGTCAAGGGTTCCATTTTTACGGGGGAAAAAATTTCCTTTCCTACAATCAATTTTGAGCCAAACCCTCGTAAAAAACCTTTTTAAATGTTTTCAGAAACCCACCCCCCACACCAACACTCTGCAACATCTGCCACATTGCCCCATCCACCCTGTCATACGCCTCTTTCCAAACCTTTAAAATGCCACAAAGACCCTTTAGCCTTATCTAAATACTGTTCACTTTAAAAATTGTTTCATCAAAACCTGGTCCAAACACCCCCCACCCTTTTCCTTTTAAAACCCTTTGTTCATCTGCTACATCACTTCTACTTTGTAAAAACTTCTCATATGCTAACTTTTTCTCCCTTACTACTCTCTTTACATCATCATTCCACCAATCGCTCCTCTTCCCTCCCGCACCCACTTTCCTGTAACCACAAACTTCTGCTGAACACTAACACTACATTTTTAAACCTACCCCATACCTCTTCGACCCCATTGTCTATGCTCTCATTAGCCCATCTATCCATTGGAAATTTTATAAAGTGTATACAACAAAGTTATAACAGAAGACACAATGCCACAAGCAAATATGTAATTATACACACAAAAAAAAATCTTGAAGGTTCAAAGATTTTCCTATAGATATTTTACTAAAATGATAATTGAACTGCTTTTCTCCTTACATTACATGCTGAAGTCACAACATACTCTGCATGTGAGCCTTGATTTTGTGGGCTGACCACACCAAACACTTTATCCCCAATTTTCACAGTCTTCACTCCCTGACCCACATACACCACCTCTCCTGCAAAGTCTCGCCCAGCTGAAAAATTCAGAACATGTCTACAGTAAATATATTCATGGGGAATATATAAGCTTGTAGAGGTTATACAGTGGGGATTGGAAAGAAATCAGGTTTAATCCAACCAAAGGAAAGATGACTGCAATTCCTTGAATCAAGAGCTCTTCACCAGCATCAAGGCATTCATTTCCTTGATGGGAAGTAGGACAACTGGAGTCAAAGATAACTCGTCCTTAACCCTTTCAGGGTTGACAGGCCCTCTCAGAGACTTGTTCTCAGGGTCGCCCATATTTAAAAAAAAAAAAAAAAAAATTTCATGAAAAGATAGAGAATCTTTTCCCGATCATAATGACACCAAAAGTATGAAATTTGATGGAAAACTTACGGAATTATGCTCTCGCGAAGTTAGCGGTCTCGACGATGTTTATGCATCGGCGATTTTGCCCACTTTGAGCCCTATTTTCGGCCAATTCCACTGTACTCGTCGACAAAAATCATGAATATTTCGCTAGAACTCCATTTTTTCTATCGAATGAGTGCAAGAAATCACCCATTTACCGATTTCAACTATCCAATACAGTGGTCGGAATTTAGCAATTTTGCCAATTTCACACAAATTTCAAAACATGCCAATTTCCAAATAGGGTCCAGAATAAACAAGAAAGACATTCCATGGCACTAAAATGACATTTCCTCTGTTCATTAGTCATGTCCCAACACCCCTCTCACATTCTTTTGCTTTCCACTTTGAATTTTTATTCTCACAAAAAATAGATTTACTGTTATGCAGACTACTGCATTAGTGTAAAAAATGGTATAAATAATATCAGTGCACTTGCGAAAGAATATTAAACTCACCAGTTGACGTGTATTGGATGCTTAGCATGATTTGTTTACTTTTGAACTTTGGTAAAAATCGAACATTTCTGATACTTTGAGCTCAATTTCAAGGTACTTTTCATTGTAAAATCAGTCAAAATCATCTCAATTCCTGTAACATGTCTTCCATTCTATACAATGAGACCAGGAAAACTAGAACACAACAATAAATACCATACGAAAATACAGTGCAAAGTCGCTGTTTTAATCCAAAAACACGGTCAAAATTTTTTTTTTTCTCATTACGCACTGTGTGCTGCAGGATTTTTTTTATACTGCGCACACTGACCACATAGACCCATTCTTTCATATGTAGGCCTACCAGCTTTCTCTCACTAGATTTGAGGGCGCTAGAATTTAGGCGTACTAGTACGTCAAAAACCCTGATGCGTAAGCCGTACTAGTACGGCCGAAACCCTGAAAGGGTTAATGTCAGTTTTTATATAGCAAAAATATTATGAATCCATACTTACAGCCCCTCTCTTACCCTCTCCCTTTTCAAAATATTGCATCAGTTAAAAAATTAAAATTAAACAAGAAAATAACTACACTATTTTCATTATAATGTCTGAATCATCTAAGATTTATTTCAGGTTCAAGATAATGATCATATTTATTAAAATTCTAGATACAGTACTGACCTGTTACTGATCATATATATATAAAACTCCTAGATACTGACCTGTTAATGGGAATTCCACTTGGTTTTCATCAAAAACACCTTGCTTAAATCGTCCCATTGCACGCATGGTATTGAGGACTCTACCACCATAACCTCCTGAAATTATTCATTTACTGTGATTGTACAATCATTGAATCATGCCAAAATACTCCATTTCATTCATTACCCTAATATTACATTATTTCCTACTTTTACTGATTATTGCATAATTGGGTTTTTCTGCTAATAACACATGGTGTACGCTGTTATTCTATATCTTGTGCAATGATATACTGTAATGTATATATACCTTTTACTTAATGGCTATATTAATTTTTATTATTTTGTACCAGAGAATCCCTAATATGCATTAGTTTATATTTATGACCAAAATGAAGAAAGATGACATTACTAAAGCCACAGTCTTCATACAAAGTAAATGAACAAAACATTAATAATTACTGATAATAGCCGTGTCAATTGGATTTACAGAGGCAGCATGAACTCGTACAAGCAGATCCCCAGGTTGAAGAACTGGTGGCGTCCTCACAGAGCAAAGTGACAACCCATCAACCCCATCATAATTAGATACCTGCCAAGCTCTCATCCTCAGCCCACTTGCCGACTCAGCCTAGTGCAAACATGGAAACTTCTATGTCCTAGAAAATACTTAACACATAAATCCTGTCAATAACTTACAGTAGTTGTAATTATTTGGCAGCTCATGCATCCTAGAACCTGATTATAGTCAGTGATAGGTTAAAATTAGAGGAAATTGTGAGGTACAGCAACACATCAAAGCAAGTTAATCTGTACATAAAGTATTATGTTCATCATTGCTGGAAGTGACCCTACAATGGATAGTAATACGTATTCTTCTTTGGACATTGAGTGATAAATACTAGTTACAGTACATATTAATGCATTCTGACGAATGACTAAGTAACACTGTATAGTTCTGTGCCTTCCTTTTGTAAAACCTTTCATTAATATCTGGTAATGTCTTTAATAAGCACAAATATAACAAACCTCAGCCACAGAAGTGGATTTATGACAAGACAGCGAGAAGCCTCGTACTGAAGATAATATCCTGCATGACATCTTTTTCAAGCCACTGGGGACGGAGCCAAGACTAGAAGTAACAACGCACTTGCCCAGTATATGTAGTTGCCTTACTTGCTGCACTCCAACCATTTTTATGTATGTTGTCCAGAACATGAAACTAGTTAAGGAATAAAGTTATTCTCATAATTAGAAGTTTATATGATTAGATGCGAATCTAAAATATGTACTTATTTTAAAAGAGGGAAAAAGGAAAGAAGAAAAAGAAAAAGAAGAGGAAACAGAAGAACAGTAGTACTGTAGTAAGGTAAAGGGAAAGGCAAAGGTAAGAGTAAATGTCAAGGTAATGGTGAGATAGTAGTAGAATATTTAGGGAAAGTGCTAAATCAGTAGGGGTCATAATGCACCTGGGGAATATAGAATGCAATCAGGAGAATAAGGCCAATTCCTTGGATCAAAAGCACCTCACCAGTATCAAAGAACCTCTTTTGAGGGGACCTAAAATATAAAAACGATTTTTTTCTATAAAATATTTGCAATTAATATAACATCCACGATTAATTAAAGATTTAAATGCAGTTTCTGTTATAATTTATATTTTCAAAAACACATTACGGTACAACATTCACCAGTCTTATAAGATTGCATTAACAATAATATACCTTTCTTAAAGTAACCCAGTCTTCAAGATTAAAAACATTTTCCAAGAACAGAGTGACTATAAATAATAAAAAATGAATGATACAGACACAATATATACTTCTATTTGCTAAGAGAAACAAAAAATAACACTGGCTGGGTCTACCAATATTTCTGAAATTGTCTATTACATTCGTGGGGGGAGAAAGTGCTAAACCCGTTGGAGTCATATAGCACCTGGGAAAGTGGGAGTCATTGAAGATCGATCCAAGGTAAGGGATCACTGGTCCAATTCCTTAAACCAAGAGCACCTCGCCTACATCAAGGAACACCTCTGGTAGGGTGAACTGTGTTAGTCGATAAATTTATCAGTGACAATAGATAAGACACGCGTTTATTCGACCGAAATTATACATAAGATTACATTATCTTTGAAACGTATAGAAATAGTGGGTCAATTATTATTAATTATAACAGAAACTAACTAAAAATTAAAAATGTAGGTTTTCCTCTTCGTGTTGGGTTTTTTAGGGCCACTGACAGCTTAACACCGTATCGAGCACCGCCTTCCGGTGTCCGGGGACAATGTGAAGTTATAACCTCCTACTACTCTAAATCCAAATGACTTCCATAATAATCATAAGTCTTATAAAAACCATACCTATTACAATGATTCTAAACTTCGAACATTGAAACATACTGCTCGCAGACTAGGCCTAGCCTATAGAAACCATCGTACCCCTGAAATGCTGAGCCTCTTCCTGAGGCTTTTTTGGGTTATCCTAGGTTCTCTACACATATGCTGCTATGTATGATAATTCTATGTAACTGTATTTGTGTATACCTGAATAAACTTACTTACTTACTTACTTACTAACTGCCCTTGCTGCTGCCAGAGAGCGTATGACAGAGCTGCGGCAAACAGACTGGGAACAATTTGTCAATGGTCTCAATGCTCACACCCCACTTAGCCGGATATGGAGGGACATAAATAGAATTAATTGTAACAGAACTGGGCAGATCGCGCACCCTCATCCCTTGCATAGGGCGAATGAGTTAGTCAGTGCTTGGGCTGCTACATCTAGCTATGACAGTCTTCCCAGTACCACACAGGCGAAATTAATGGACAAATATGATGCAAGGGAGAGACTTGTTTGCTTTATGCTCAGCAAGGCAGATGACTGCAACATTCCTTTCACTAATTATGAACTTGATGCAGCACTAACTAAGGGCAACTCCACGTCGCCTGGTGAGGATGGTATTACTTACAACATACTCAGATTGCTGTGTCGAGTACCAGGTAATCCTTTACTTGAATTATATAACATGAATTATGTCACTGGGGAGCTCCCTAAATCATGAACCAACAGCCTCATTATTCCCATTCCGAAGCCCAATCAGCAAAACTCATTTCGCCCAATATCCCTTACTAGCTGCTTGTGTAAAACATTTGAAAGGATTATTCTTAATCGTCTTATGCACAGAATTAAGGAATTCTTGTCTCCCCGGTTGCATGGCTTCATGCATGGAAGGAGTGTGCATCATTGCATTACCACCTTTCTCACTCTGCACACTGACAGCTCATACACTACCTTCCTTGACCTTAAATCCGCTTTTGATGTAGCCAACCGACATGTAATCATTAGTGAACTTGCCAGAATGGATATTGGAGGATGGCTTCTCCGCTGGATTAAAGGTTACCTGTCCAACAGAAAGTCGTCTGTGTTGTTCCAGGGACATAGAAGTGTAACTAAAGATTTTGAATTAGGAACCCCACAGGGAGGTGTGCTTAGTCCCACCCTTTTCAACATTTTGATTAATGCCTTATTTAATGCCATGCCTAGCCAGCCCCATCATTATATGGTTAGTTTTGCTGATGACATAATGATTCACACCACCGGATTCTCCAACACCCAAAACATTCTTAATCATGTACTAGCCTCGTGTCAGGACCTAGGGTTAATATTCTCAGGGGATAAAACAAAGATACTCAACAGGCGTCCTCCTCGACAGAGAGGCACAGTTCGTCAGATCCAGTTGCATGATGGGTCTCTTCTAGAATATGTAAGCAGATACAGATATCTAGGCTTTGAGGTTCCACTACTTGGACCTGTTGTAACGAGACTTTGTCGCCAATACAAAGAAAGGCTGAGAGCACTTAGAGTTGTGGCAGGTTTTCATCCCAGGTATGGAGCTAATGTTAAAATTGTGAAAATGATGTATCTTGCTTATATTACATCATTGGTTGATTAAGCGGCACCACTACTTGCACTCGTGTCTAACTGGAAGCTTGGAGGGCTGGAAAAACTGCAAAACGAAGCAATGAGAATCATCCTAGGATGCCCTCGTACTGCCAAAATTTTAAATATGCGGAAAGAACTTAATATTCCAAGCATTAGAGATCGTGTTACTGAAAGAAATATCCTTATTGGGGTCAATACGCTTAGGCTAGCCCATTCAAACCCCTGCACAGAAGCCCTCCAAACTTTCCTCAGCACTGATGAACATCCTTCCAGATGGATCGAAAAAACTGGAATCGACCTCCCCATGAACCAGCTACATGATCTATATCAAGTTAGACAACAGAGACATTTCCCTGCTCCATGGGATATTACCCCATTCCAAACTACCATTCCTCCATTTCCCCCAAAAAACTCTTCTTAAATCACAACCAAAGCTTCGTCTTGAAGCCAAACATGATGCCTTAAGCTGTATTGATAACTTAGTCACACAGAACACTCTTTCACAAATTATTTACGTCGATGGTTCTGTTCACCAGTCCACTGGTGCAGCTGGTAGTGCTGCTGTTGTCACACAGAGTGATGGCTCTCATAAAGAAATTGGAGCACGCATCAATAACTGGGCCTCTACCCTTCAAACAGAACTGTTTGCCATACTCCTTGCACTCAAATGTGTCCATGTATCTAAGGTTGACACTTTAATTGTAACTGATTCTCTGTCATCCATAAATGCTCTCAACTCATTAAGTATAAATTGTGGCATGCTTGTGTCAGAAGCCAGACATAGGTATGGTAAGATTGTGGACAGTGGAGTCAGAGTGCACATGCTGTGGATTCCATCTCACATTGGTCTTCAGATGCATGATAGAACAGATAAACTGGCTAAGCTGTATGCTTTCAAAGAGGGGGTAGATTACAATCTTGGGTTGTCAGTTAGCAGTTTGAGAACAATAATACGAAAAGAACTTCAAATGAACTTTATTGACTTAAGACTTAGGGAGATTGACACAAGTCAGTCCATCTATCATCATTCCATCATGCAGGAGGAGTCACATGTCTATGGTGCATCCAACAAGATAAGCAGACTCTTGGATGTCACTACCGCCCGGCTCCGGCTGGGTTACAAGTATCTATCGCAGGTTAAATCACCACCACCAGATGTAGACCAAACGAAATGTAAACTTTGCCAGATGGACTATTGTCACACCTTGCATCATTATGTACTGGAGTGTGATCAAATTAATGAATTTAGAGACAACTCGCTCAGAAATGTTCAAGAAATGGCAAAGTATTTTATCCACAGTGGTATATTACAGACCATTCTGGAGAAATACCCTGACTTTGCTAGCTGTAAATAATGCATTACCATGTGTGTGTGTGTGTGTGTGTCAGTGTGAGTGTGTGTGTGTGTGTGTGTGTGTGTGTGTGCGTGGGTGAGTGTGTGTGTGTGTGTGTATGTGTGTGTCAGTGTGAGTGTGAGTGTTAGTTTGTGTGTGTGTGTGTGTGTGTGTGTGTGTGTGTGTGTGTGTGTGTGTGTGTGTGTGTGTGTGTGTGTGTGTGTGTGTGTGTGTGTGTGCGTGGGTGAGTGTGTGTGTGTATATGTGTGTGTGTGTGTGTGTGTGTGTGTGTGTGTGTGTGTGTGTGTGTGTGTGTGTGTGTGTGTGTGTGTGTGTGTGTATGTGTGTGTCAGTGTCAGTGTCAGTCTCGGTGTGTGTGTGTGTGTGTGTGTGTGTGTGTGTGTGTGTGTGTGTGTGTGTGTGTGTGTGTGTGTGTGTGTGTGTGTGTGTGTGTGTGTGTGTATATGTGACTCAACAATCAATATTTGCACCAATAACTCACTACAGTTGTGACCGGGTGTGGAAGTGTGAATTGCTCATTACACTATAATTTGTTCATGATTGTAGCCATGTATAAACGTAAGTAACCATTCTTACAGAATTCATTACCTTTGTAACTTGTGAGCTCATTACCTTTGTACCTAGTTCAGCTATCAAAACTTTGGGGGCCCAGTCCCTGGACCCATTACGTACCTCTGTAATCTGTAAATACCTTTGTAACTTGTCATGATTGTGACCAGACCTACCTGGAGTTCATTACCTTTGTAAATTGTGAGTTCATTACCTCTGTAACTTGCTCAGCTATCAAAACTTTGGAGTCCAGTCCCTGGACCAATTATGTACCTCTGTAATCTTTTGACTACCGCCCACAGGATGGGTATGGGGTGCATAATAAACATATTAAACTAACTACTCAACATTCTCTTTATTTAATGATTGTTTAGCCAATTCGTCAACTTTGTCATGTTTCTGGAGGCCTATGTGAGAGGAAATTCCCAAAACTCTAACTGTGATCCCATTCCTAATAATCTGTGTATATTTGTACCAATGCTGAATGTTGAAGACAGGGTAAAGTAACTCAAGTTAAATCACGGGAAATGCTTCCCAGCCATCGCAAGAATTTCAAGGCTCACAATGAAAACAAGTCACTTTGACTTTCTGGGAATTATCCTAGGTAATTTAAACTATGTATGATAATTATACTTATGTGTAACTGTGTCTAAATGAACTTACTTATTTACTTACCGACATGTATATAAAATTGTTCAGAAGCAGTGTTAAGAAAACCTTGCTGCCAAGTTTGTCAAGGTTTGGAACCAAAAACTAGTATGGTACTAGGGGAAGTGAACACAATTTGTAGTACCTGCAGTAGGTGGCCAGGCTTCAAACACCTTTCATTGTACAGCAATAAACGAGTGGACCGGATTGCTTGCATATGTCAAGGCCTGTCCTAGCATGAGCCAGTTAAAAAAGAAAGTTGAAAGATACATAATGAATGAAGCTACAGAAAGGGAGGAGAGTTATTTTTTGTATAAATAACATTCGTGTACCTGGTATTGTAAGCAGGTGTGGGTTCCAGACTGGTGCTGCATACTCTAGTATGGGCCTAACATACACAGTGTACAGTGTCTTGAACGATTCCTTATTAAGGTATCGGAACGCTATTCTCAGGTTTGCCAGGCGCCCGTATGCTGCAGCAGTTATTTGGTTGATGTGTGCCTCCGGTGAAGTGCTCGGTGTTATGGTCACCCCAACATCTTTCTCCCTGAGTGAGGTCTGTAGTCTTTGTCCACCTAGCCTATACTCTGTCTGCGGTCTTCTTTGCCCCTCCCCAATCTTCATGGCTTTGCATTTGGCAGGGTTGAATTCGAGAAGCCAGTTTCTGGACCACGTGTCCAGCCTGTCCAGGTCTCTTTGCAGTCCTGCCTCATCCTCATCCGATTTAATTCTTCTCATCAGCTTCACATCATCTGCGAATAGGGACACTTCAGGGTCTATTCCTTCCATCATGTCGTTCGCATATATCAAAAATAGCACTGGTCCTAGAACGGACCCCTGTGGGATCCCGCTCGTCACAGGCGCCCACTGTGATACCTCTTCACGTACCATGACTCGTTGTTGCCTCCCTGTCAGGTATTCCCTGATCCATTGCAGTGCCCTCCCTGTTATATGCGCCTGATCCTCCAGCTTCTGCACTAATCTCTTGTGAGGAACTGTGTCAAAGGCCTTCCTGCAGTCCAGGAAAATGCAATCAACCCACCCCTCTCTCTCGTGTCTTACTTCTGTTACCTTGTCATAAAACTCCAGAAGGTTTGTGACACAGGATTTGCCCTCCATGAATCCATGCTGGTTTTCATTTATAATCTTGTTCCGTTCGAGGTGTTCCACCACTCTCCTGATAATTTTCTCCATGACTTTGCACCAAGGGGTGCACATCTCTCAGTGTATACACACCGAGAGTTGACCTTAATCCCTGTTTTTAGGATTAAAATATTCTTGTTAGTGTAGAGATGAGCTGCAGGCTTAAACCTAACAAATTAACCAATCCTCATTCATATTTGGGAGAGGCGGGGTGAAGGTTAAGGGTCACTGCTCCTAACCTCCCTAACCCAACCCACCCAGGAAATATCCAGTTCTAAATTTATTAAAGTATCTCATCCATGATTCATACCTCGTAACAGCGGCCCTCCCATTCCACTATCCACTGTATCCCTCTCCTCCTCCTCCTCTTCTCTACGTTCTGGCAAGAATCTTAAAAGAGAACAGTTTATTTGCATGCTGACGCTTCACACACTGCATCCCTTCTAAGTGACTTTACTTAGGTACAATTATGCATAAGTAGAATTACAAAAGTTTTAGGTGATCACAATTATCATACACAGTGTCACATAAAAGTCAGCTAAAGTGACTCTCTCTCTCTCTCTCTCTCTCTATATATATATATATATATATATATATATATATATATATATATATATATATATATATATATATATATATATACATATATATATATATATATATATATATATATATATATATATATATATATATTTCGTGTTGAAGAGAGAGGGTTCGTGGAAATGACTCAGCTCGGTTCTGGCACTTGCACTAACATCATGTCCTCTCACGTCTGTTGTCTCACCATGTCGACGTTTCTTTAATTTCCTACTTCTTGTCAGAGCAGAGCAGAGCAGAGCTGTGTGTGTGTGTGTGTGTGTGTGTGTGTGTGTGTGTGTGTGTGTGCACGCGCGCTCGCGCATTTTAATTTCCAACAGTTGTAGCCTCTTTCTTTGTACTACCATTATGTAAAGAAGAAACTTGATCTTTTCGGTACTGTTTTTTTTATATGTATAATTGTCCTCTTGTTCTTCTCGTTAACGGTATTTCGAGAGATGGGTGTGTTTTGTTCGTCAGGAGAGGTGGGAATCTCTCTCTGGCGAGGATCATAGTCAAGGTGACCGAACACTGGAGCTAATGGTCTTTTGACTTGACCAGGGCCTTCCTCTGCTGTCCTCTGGCTTACCAGTCAACCCCATAAATAAACCTGACGTCATAAGATATATATTAATTGTACTTTCATAAAATCCTTTTTCTTTTGTTAATTTGCGAGCCATATTTTTGGCTGCTAATGGACTTTTCTCTGTCTTTTCTATCTTTTAGTGCCTATTTCAATTGTGGTCTAGCATACATCGTGAACGTCTTTTTTTTTAGCATTTTTTCTTGATGAATTATAGACGTTTTCTCTGTGACTATCACTTTTTCCTATTTTCAAAGCATGGCTCTTATCGACATTAAATTTCGTCGTCCATCTGTCACTCCATTTACTCGATGTATTATTCTTTTTGTAAGACTTTAGTTACGACACTGGGAGGGTTGTAGATATTTTTTTTTATTTAGGATTCATACATGTTTAATTTTTGCAGTGGTCTTAAAGGCAGACAGATGTTATGGGTACATATATATACTGACTTCTACCTGGGTAATAAATTTACCACTGCCACCTACGATTCCTCATCCTCTCAACTATCTCTCTCTCTCTCTCTCACACACACAGATGCCGCCCACGATCATAGCAGTTACTAAGTTACTTCAACCTTAAGCCCTCTTCTTGTCTTCGGCTTGTTTTGGTCCTCTTGTTCTCTTCTCTATGCTTCTCTTGCATTTTCAGTTATTTTACTACACTGCCCAACTCTCCAATCCCTTTAATATTCCATTTTAACTTTTCGCTAAAATAATTCGTCGAAAATCATTCGGTTTTAAACATTTAACTCAATAGCCCTTCTAGTCACTGCTCTCCCATTTCTACCAAAAATTTACTTGTTTAATTTCTTTTTCCATACTTCAGTACTACTTCACACTTATCTGGCTATACTTATAGAGCTTACCTGGAGTTTACCTGGAGAGAGTTTCGGGGGTCAACGCCTCCGCGGCCCGGTCTGTGACCAGGCCTCCTGGTGGATCAGCGCCTGATCAACCAGGCTGTTGCTGCTGGCTGCACGCAAACCAACGTACGAGCCACAGCCCGGCTGATCAGGAACTGACTTTAGGTGCTTGTCCAGTGCCAGCTTGAAGACTGCCAGGGATCTGTTGGTAATCCCCCTTATGTGTGCTGGGAGGCAGTTGAACAGTCTCGGGCCCCTGACACTTATTGTATGGTCTCTTAACGTGCTAGTGACACCCCTGCTTTTCATTGGGGGGATGGTGCATCGTCTGCCAAGTCTTTTGCTTTCGTAGTGAGTGATTTTCGTGTGCAAGTTCGGTACTAGTCCCTCTAGGATTTTCCAGGTGTATATAATCATGTATCTCTCCCTCCTGCGTTCCAGGGAATACAGGTTTAGAAACCTCAAGCGCTCCCAGTAATTGAGGTGTTTTATCTCCGTTATGCGCGCCGTGAAAGTTCTCTGTACATTTTCTAGGTCGGCAATTTCACCTGCCTTGAAAGGTGCTGTTAGAGTGCAGCAATATTCCAGCCTCAATTATTCCTTCCGGTAACTGCCTAACCCTCAGACTACCTGAGTAATAAACTCTTCTTGAATCTCTAAGTGAACAGTGGAACCACAGTCGATGGCCTCCACTCCAAACCAACAGATACAGATGCTAATGCCGGAAAAAAAATCCCCCCCCCCAGTACCAACAATACCACCAGTCCGATGACATTCTTCTTTGCAAATATACAGGGTCTAAAGCCAGCAACAAACAACAAAATGCCTTTCATCCGTGGACTGCTTGCAGAGGCGAAGGCAATGTTCACGGCTTTCACTGAGACCCACATAAAGGATCACTTGGACAACGAAATATGGATCCCAGGTTACAACCTATACAGATGTGACAGAGTGAACAGGCAAAAGGGGGGGGGGGTTGGCCTGTACATTGCAGAGTCACTTGTTTGCACAGAACTGCTTAATGCCTCAAATGATGTAGTGGAAGTTTTAGCAGTAAAGGTCGAGAACCAAAACCTAGTCATTGTGGTAGTCTACAAGCCTCCGGATGCAACATCCCAGCAATTCCAGGAACAGCTGTTAAAAATTGACCACTGTCTGGAAAATCTTCCAGCTCCTGCACCCAACATTTTGCTCCTGGGGGATTTCAACTTAAGGCACCTAAAATGGAGGAATATAGCAAATAATATTGTTGCAGTAATAACACCAGGAGGCAGCTCTGATGAAAACTCACACTCACACGAGCTTTTAAATCTCTGCACAAAATTCAGTTTAAACCAACAAATAATAGAGCCTACTAGACTGGAGAATACACTAGACCTCATCTTCACTAACAATGATGATCTGATAAGAAATGTCACCATATCAAAAACAATGTACTCAGATCACAACATAATTGAGGTTCAGACATGTATGCGTGGAGCCCCAGACCGACATAATGAGACTAGTCACGAGGGAGCATTCACTAAATTCAACTTCAATAACAAAGACATAAAGTGGGACCAAGTAAACCAAGTCCTAACCGATATAAGCTGGGAAGATATACTAAGCAACACAGACCCCAACTTATGCCTAGAACAGATTAACTTGGTGGCACTCGATGTATGCACAAGGCTTATTCCTCTAAGAAAAAGGAGGAGTAGATGTAAACTAGAAAGAGACAGGCGCTCCCTTTACAGGCGACGGAAAAGAATAAGAGAACGGCTAAAAGAGGTCAATATATCTGAAATGCGTAGGGAGACACTGGTCAGAGACATAGCAAGCATCGAACTTAAGCTAAAGAAATCTTATAGGAGTCAGGAATCGCGGGAAGAACTAAAAGCCATAAATGAAATCGAAAGAAACCCAAATTATTTCTTCTCCTATGCCAAATCAAAGTCGAGAACAACGTCCAGTATTGGGCCCCTACTTAAACAAGATGGGTCCTACACAGATGACAGCAAGGAAATGAGTGAGCTACTCAAGTCCCAATATGACTCAGTTTTTAGCAAGCCGCTAACCAGACTGAGAGTCGAAGATCAAAATGAATTTTTTATGAGAGAGCCACAAAATTTGGTTAACACAAGCCTTTCCGATGTTATCCTGACGCCAAATGACTTCGAACAGGCGATGAATGACATGCCCATGCACTCTGCCCCAGGGCCAGACTCATGGAACTCCGTGTTCATCAAGAACTGCAAGAAGCCCTTATCACGAGCCTTTTCCATCCTATGGAGAGGGAGCATGGACACGGGGGTCGTCCCACAGTTACTAAAAACAACAGACATAGCCCCACTCCACAAAGGGGGCAGTAAAGCAACAGCAAAGAACTACAGACCGATAGCACTAACATCCCATATCATAAAAATCTTTGAAAGGGTCCTAAGAAGCAAGATCACCACCCATCTAGAAACCCATAGTTACACAACCCAGGGCAACATGGGTTTAGAACAGGTCGCTCCTGTCTGTCTCAACTATTGGATCACTACGACAAGGTCCTAAATGCACTAGAAGACAAAAAGAATGCAGATGTAATATATACAGACTTTGCAAAAGCCTTCGATAAGTGTGACCATGGCGTAATAGCGCACAAAATGCGTGCTAAAGGAATAACAGGAAAAGTCGGTCGATGGATCTATAATTTCCTCACTAACATAACACAGAGAGTAGTCGTCAACAGAGTAAAGTCCGAGGCAGCTACGGTGAAAAGCTCTGTTCCACAAGGCACAGTACTCGCTCCCATCTTGTTCCTCATCCTCATATCCGACATAGACAAGGATGTCAGCCATAGCACCGTGTCTTCCTTTGCAGATGACACCCGAATCTGCATGACAGTGTCTTCCATTGCAGACACTGCTAGGCTCCAGGCGGACATCAACCAAATTTTTCAGTGGGCTGCAGAAAACAATATGAAGTTCAACGATGAGAAATTTCAATTACTCAGATATGGTAAACACGAGGAAATTAAATCTTCATCAGAGTACAAAACAAATTCTGGCCACAAAATAGAGCGAAACACCAACGTCAAAGACCTGGGAGTGATCATGTCGGAGGATCTCACCTTCAAGGACCATAACATTGTATCAATCGCATCTGCTAGAAAAATAACAGGATGGATAATGAGAACCTTCAAAACTAGGGAGGCCAAGCCCATGATGACACTCTTCAGGTCACTTGTCCTATCTAGGCTAGAGTATTGCTGCACACTAACAGCACCTTTCAAGTCAGGTGAAATTGCTGACCTAGAAAATGTACAGAGAACCTTCACGGCGCACATAACGGAGATAAAACACCTCAATTACTGGGAGCGCTTGAGGTTCCTAAACCTGTATTCCCTGGAACGCAGGCGGGAGAGATACATGATTATATACACCTGGAAAATCCTAGAGGGACTAGTACCGAACTTGCACACGAAAATCACTCACTACGAAAGCAAATGACTTGGCAGACGATGCAACATCCCCCCAATGAAAAGCAGGGGTGTCACTAACACGTTAAGAGACCATACAATAAGTGTCAGGGGCCCGAGACTGTTCAATTGCCTCCCAGCATACATAAGTGGGATTACCAACAGACCCCTGGCAGTCTTCAAGCTGGCACTGGACAAGCACCTAAAATCGGTTCCTGACCAGCCGGGCTGTGGCTCGTACGTTGGTTTGCGTGCAGCCAGCAGCAACAGCCTGGTTGATCAGGCTCTGATCCACCAGGAGGCCTGGTCACAGACCGGGCCGCGGGGGCGTTGACCCCCGGAACTCTCTCCAGGTAAACTCCAGGAACACCTTGTAACTTAACTCTGTGTGTGTGTGTGTGTGTGTGTGTGTGTGTGTGTGTGTGTGTGTGTGTGTGTGTGTGTGTGTGTGTGTACTCACCTAGTTGTACTCATCTAGCTGAGGTTGCAGGGGTCGAGTCCAAGCTCCTGGCCCCGCCTCTTCACTGGTCGCCACTAGGTCACTCTCCCTGAACCATGAGCTTCATCGTACCTCTGCTTAAAACTATGTATGGATCCTGCCTCCACTACATCTCTTCCCAAACTATTCCACTTCCTGACTACTCTGTGGCTGAAGAAATACTTCCTAACATCCCTGTGAGTCATCTGTGTCTTCAGCTTCCAACTGTGTCCCCTTGTTGCTGTGTCCAGTCTCTGGAACATCCTGTCTTTGTCCACCTTGTCAATTCCTCTCAGTATTTTGTAAGTCGTTATCATGTCCCCCCTATCTCTCCTGTCCTCCAGTGTCGTCAGGTTGATTTCCCTTAACCTCTCCTCATAGGACATACCTCTTAGATCTGGGACTAGTCTTGTTGCAAACCTTTGCACTTTCTCTAGTTTCTTTACATGCTTGGCTAGGTGTGGGTTCCAAACTGGTGCCGCATACTCCAATATGGGCCTAGACCGTCATTATCACCGTCATTTATCTGTCTGTTTTGCCTCTGCACAATAGTTTGAGGTCCTGGATTAATTTGGATATCACCACTTAAGAGCGCTACAATAAGAGCTGTGTGCCACTGTTTTTGTTTGGGTATGCGGTGTTGCCATACCTTGCAGCGATAGTGACATTTACTTTTCTGGTAGGATGGCAACTGTTGGACTTTTACTGTCCAGGGCGCTGTTACTCCATTCACCTTTTCCAGCCCCCATGACTGATTTCTTTCTTCATGGAATTGAAGAAGAATTATAAATATAATTATGACAGCCTGTACCCCCCTAATGCCTGCCATTTTCACTCTTCGCTCTTTTACTCATATACAATAATATTTATTTCTCTTTTCCAGTCCCTAGTACACTTAGTATCTGCTTTAGCAATCACCACTGAATTACTAGTAAAATTTCCTCTTCAAAACCCTCTTCACTGCTCACTTTTCCCTTAACTTCACAAACCCCTTACAGTTAACCCCTTATTACACACTCCCCTTCCCATCTCACTTCACAGTCTGGCTTCCCCAATTAACTTCTAACTCCTTTCCATTCTGGTAGATCAGAAAGGTTTAATCCATGGTTTTATCCTTCCAAATCCCCCTCAATTCCATTTATCGGGGGTTGTGTGGTGTTGTTGACTGCCTGACCTGTTCTGCTGACTCAGCCATTTTTAAAACACTGAGGGGAGTAACGCCACCTACAACCTGACTTTTCTTGAGTTTATAGATATATTTGGCGTTTTCTGCTATGATTCTCTCACTGTACACTGGTCAGCTGAATATAGGTCAGCTACTAAAACATTAACCTTGACTGTTTAACTATTCACTTCTTTCTCACTACTGGCACTGAGGGATATCCAACCTATAACCTTGGAGTTTTGTGCTGTTGATTTGACGATGTCTCCTGTGTTTCCCTCTCGTTAGCACTGGTACAGGTGATATGATGGTGGTACAGATATGATGCTACTGTCAACAGATGAACGTCAGTAAAGATGAGAATTTCACTTCGCTAGTTGTACGTCTGGCAGTAGCGGCTGTTTGGATGCCGGTCAGCCATGTTTAAATGCTCAATTCTTTCCCTCGTTTGGCACTGAAGAAAAAAGTCCTACAGACCTGTCATTTCCTTGGAGATTTGGTTGATCAGGTTTTCTGCCATGTTGTCTTCCCGTTAAACACTGGTGCAGTTGATATAGATGTCAGTTATTTCATTGTAGTGGAAAACGTCTCATGTCTGGTTCACGTCTGGCAGCAGGTCTGGTACTTGAATGCGGGTCCCTCTTTTGTCATATTTAGTCCATTTCGTTGTCGTCACCGTCAGTTTTTATGTCACTATAGGTTCCTTGCATGTTGTTGCAGCAGTACTTGCCAATTTGGCCATCACTGGAGTTCGGATAGGCCCAGGGGACGGCAAGATATAGGAGCAGCCTTGTTGCTGCTTGCTGCGGCTGCGGCTGCGGCTGCGGCTGCGGCCACAGGAGTACCATCCTCATATTCCTACCCGCACCTTAAGATTTTGCCCCAAACAGTTTTGGGATACAGTATAAAACTCCTTCTCGCAGTTTAAGAAAATATTGTCCACTCATCCCTCTCTCTCTCTCTCTCTCTCTCTCCCGTCTCACTTTCTTTACTTTATCATAGAATTCCCACAGGGTATTAAGACAAGATTTACCATCTCTGAACCTGTGCTGGTTATTGTTTATGAAAGCACTTCTAAGTGCTCTATCATTTTCTTTGTGACTTCTTCGCTACCTTGCATGGTTTGTATGTCAGTTATGCTGGTCAGTAGTTCAACACCTCCTGACTTCTTATTGATCAATAGATCTTAGCTAGTGATTCAGAAAATACTTTTGTCCCCTCTCTCGGAAATCGTGGTGATACCTTGTCGGGATCCATTGATTTTGATGTATCCAGCCTCATCCAAAGTTTTTTTTTTTTTTTTTTTTGCCTCTTCCTGTGTATATACTCACCTAATTGTGGTTGCAGGGGTCAAGTTACAGCTCCTGCCCTGTGTGTGGGTGTGTGTGTACGCGCATATGTACGTGTGTTTGTCATCTAGCGTAAGACAAGTTTGTGAATGTCTATTTGTTGATATTGGATTTTGTAGGTCCCTTCCCTCATGGTCGATCACACTGCAGGTGTGTGAGGTGGTGGAGGGAATCAAGACATTGCAGGCCTCTTCCACCCCTCCCCCAAGATGATATATAGGCATATCCCTAATCCCCAAGACAGTGTTGGCCTCCTCCACCACGTGTGTGTGTGTGTGTGTGGGTGTGGGTGTGCGTGCTTGTGTTTATGCATATATTAGTACGCTCATGTGCATGTGTCTGCGTGCGCCCTCGTGTATGTGTGTGCGCGCGCTCGTGTGGGTGTATGACCCACTTAATATTTGTATTTATAACTCATTACAATTGTGACCAGGTGTGGATGTATCAGTGGCTCATTACTTGTAATTTGTTCATGACTGTAACCATGTATAGGAGTGAAGCTGATTCATTACCTCTGTAACTTGCCATGATTGTGACCAGATCTACCTGGAGTTCATTACCTTTGTAACTAGTTCAACTATCATAACTTTGGGGTCCAGTCACTGGACCCATTATGTACCTTTGTAATCTTTTGACTACCGCCCACAGGATGGGTATGGGGTGCATAATAAAGATATTAAACTAAAAAAAACTCCCCCTCCTCCTCCTCCTCCTCCTCCTCCTCCTCCTCATCCTCCTCCTCCTCCTCATCATCCTCCTCCTCCTCCTCCTCATCCTCCTCATCCTCCTCCTCCTCCTCCTCCTCATCCTCCTCCTCCTCCTCATCCTCCTCCTCATCCTCCTCCTCATCCTCCTCCTCCTCCTCCTCCTCCTCATCCTCCTCCTACTCCTCCTCCTCCTTCCCCGTGTTGGCCCCCTCGGTCGATCACACTGCAGGTTTCTTCCTCTCTCGAGTTCAATAACTCTTTCCTGTTTTCTTGTTAGTGTCTGCTGCCTCACCTTTAGTGACTTGTACCCCTCTTATCATTATATCTAATAAATAACAGCTCCTCTATATCTACACAGGGATTTCGATAGTGAGAATTATCATTTTCTCGATTTAGAATGAAACAGCTTGACACTGCACATATACCTAATTCATTACACACTCTTGTCTCTTAAGTTACTGCCATTACTCCCCGTACTTACCATCATTACCTCTACCATTACTTTCTCCTCTCTTTGTCCCGTCCTTCCCTCCCTTACCTTTATGTGTTAGTGTGTGACTAGTTAATGGACCAAGTCGGACCGTAACGTCCTCATGAGTTTAGCTGTCTGCAAGAGGAAACTCGATAAGTTCCTCGAATGAGTTCCTGATCAGCCGGGCTGTGATGCATGCATTGGGCTGCGGGTGACGGGAACCAACAGCCTGACTGATTAATCCAGCAACCAGGAGGCCAGGTCTGAGTGTTCAGTGGTCAGTCGTCAGTGTTCAGTGGTCAGTCGTCAGTGTTCAGTGGTCAGTCGTCACGTGAGGTCACAGACCCTGAGCTGCTTGGGGATTAGCGTGGACGGTTACAAAGCATGGCTTGCTTCTACAGTGTTTTAAAAGCTGAGGTTGGAGAGTTGAAGGAGGAGGTCTTGCTTCTCCAGGAGGAGATTAGGAGGCTGAAGGTCCACCTCAATGGGCCTGGGAGAGAGTGTGAGGTGGTTGGAGATGTGGGGAATGAGGCTTCTAGCAGTGAGGTGCAGTCTGTCTCTCACTGTGAGGAGGCTGTAGGTGGGGTGGTAGCAACGGCTACCAGCAGTGAGGTGCAGCCCAGCACCTGCTACAAGTGGCGAGTTGTTCACAGTAATGGGAGGCGCATCAGAGTAAGGAAAGTTAAGAGTGCAGATCTGAAGGTAGGAAATCGCTTCTCTGTTCTCCAGGATGAATGTACTTCAGTGGCCAGTGAAGGTAAGGGTACTACTGCCCCTGCTAATGAAGGTAAGCGCATTCTTGTGGTTGGTGACTCTCAGGTAAGATATGTTGATCGTGCTTTTTGTAATAGGAATAAGAAGATGAGAGATAGAGTGTGCTTCCCTGGAGCTGGTGTTGGGGACATTGTCAACAGACTGGATAATATCATGTCAGGTAATGGGAACAAGCCCATTATCTGTCTCAGTGCTGGTGGAAATGATATTGGGAAGGGTAGGAGAGAAGAGCTGCTAGATAAGTACAGGTCAGCTATAGATTTCATTAAGTCTAAGGGAGGGATCCCAATCATATGTAGCATCTTGCCTAGAAGGGGAGTAGGAAATGAATGGTTGTCTAGGGCAATTGGTGTAAATTGCTGGCTAGACAGATACTGCAAGGAACTTGCAATCCCATTCATTGACAACTGGAACAACTTTTATGGCAAACATGATATGTATGCAAGGGATGGGGTTCATCTCTCTGGGGCAGGGGTGGTAGCACTTGCAGACTCGATTGAGAAGGCCATTGGTGAAATGCCTATGATTTTAAACTGATGGAAGATAGAGGTATGGGTGTGTGTGGGAAACAAGCAGGTTGCAACACTAGGGTTGGAAACAGTAAATGTATAAAAGGCATTCAGCATGAAGTTATAAATAAAGACAATAGAACAGGTCAGCAAACAAAGGGGGACAGCAGAGGGCAGCAAGGGACTAGCTCCCTTAAGGTTTACTATACTAATAGCAGGAGTGTTAGAAATAAGATAGATGAGCTAAGATTAATTGCAAGTGCAGGAAACATAGATATTATTGCTATAACAGAGACCTGGCTCAATCTGAAAGATAGAGAGATGCCCTCTGAATGTCACATACAAGGCTATAAATTATTCCACACTGACAGGGTCAACAGGAAAGGTGGTGGAGTAGCGATGTATGTCAGAGACAATTTAAATTGTTGTGTTAGACAAGATATTAAATTAGAAGCGTCAGCCACTGAATCTGTTTGGTTACAGCTTCTCGAGGGCCGAGAAAAACTAATTTTGGGTGTGATTTACAGGGCCCCAAATCTTGATAGGGAGTGCAGTAAACTTCTATGGGACGAAATTCGTAAGGCATCTACATACGAAAATGTTGTGCTAATGGGAGATTTCAACTATAGACAGATTGACTGGAGCAATTTGACAGGAAATTTAGAGTCGGGTGACTTTCTTGATACGATCCAGGATTGTTTTTTAAAACAGTTTGTGACAGAGCCAACTAGGGGAAATAACCTCCTTGACTTGGTTCTTGCCAGTAGGGAAACACTAATTAATAATCTTGAGGTTAATGATGAGCTTGGGGAGAGTGATCACAAATCACTCAGTTTTAACATATCATGGAATTCCCCTAATAATGGCAATCAAGTCTCCGTCCCTGACTTTCGCTTGGCTGATTTCATAGGACTGAAAAATTACTTAGGTGGGCTGAACTGGAATGACCTGACTAGGGGTCAGGTAGGTGGTGATGGTTGCCGATATGATGCTTTCCAGGGCATAGTTCTAGCTGCTCAGTCAAATTATGTTCCAAATAGGGAAATCAGATCAAACAAAAATGATCCTAAATGGATGAACAATAGATTAAAATATCTGATTGGTCAAAAGAGAGGCATATATAGGCAAATCAAAAGAGGAGAGGGGCAATTAAGAAATCGATATATTCAGTTAAAGAGAGAAATAAAAAAGGGAATTAGAAAAGCAAATAGAGATTATGAGGTTAAAGTTGCAAGAGAATCGAAGACTAACCCAAAAGGATTCTTTCAGGTATACAGAAGTAAGATCAGGGACAAGATAGGCCCACTCAAAAGTTCCTCGGGTCAGCTCACTGACAGTGATAAGGAAATGTGTAGAATTTTTAACACATACTTCCTCTCAGTTTTTACACAGGAGGATACCAGCGATATTCCAGTAATGATAAATTATGTAGAACAGGACGATAATAAACTGTGCACTATTAGGGTCACAAGTGACATGGTCCTTAGGCAAATAGATAAATTAAAACCTAACAAATCCCCAGGCCCTGATGAACTGTATGCAAGGGTTCTAAAGGAATGTAAAGAGGAGCTTAGCACACCTTTGGCTAATCTTTTCAACATATCACTACAAACTGGCATGGTGCCAGATAAGTGGAAAATGGCAAATGTGATACCTATTTTCAAAACAGGTGACAGGTCCTTAGCTTCGAACTATAGACCAATAAGCCTAACCTCCATAGTGGGAAAATTTATGGAATCAATAATTGCCGAGGCAGTTCGTAGCCACCTTGAAAAGCATAAATTAATCAACGAATCTCAGCATGGTTTTACAAAGGGGCGTTCCTGCCTTACGAATTTATTAACTTTTTTCACTAAGGTATTTGAGGAGGTAGATCATGGTAATGAATATGATATTGTGTATATGGACTTCAGTAAGGCTTTTGACAGGGTCCCACATCAGAGACTATTGAGGAAAATTAAAGCACATGGAATAGGAGGAGAAATTTTTTCCTGGATAGAGGCATGGTTGACAAATAGGCAGCAGAGAGTTTGCATAAATGGGGAGAAATCAGAGTGGGGAAGCGTCACGAGCGGTGTTCCACAGGGGTCAGTGTTGGGCCCCCTGCTGTTCACAATCTACATAAACGACATAGATGAGGGCATAAAGAGCGACATCGGCAAGTTTGCCGATGACACCAAAATAGGCCGTCGAATTCATTCTGACGAGGACATTCGAGCACTCCAGGAGGATTTGAATAGACTGATGCAGTGGTCGGAGAAGTGGCAGATGCAGTTTAATATAGACAAATGCAAAGTTCTAAATGTTGGACAGGACAATAACCATGCCACATATAAACTAAATAATGTAGATCTTAATATTACGGATTGCGAAAAAGATTTAGGAGTTCTGGTTAGCAGTAATCTGAAACCAAGACAACAGTGCATAAGTGTTCGCAATAAAGCTAATAGAATCCTTGGCTTCATATCAAGAAGCATAAATAATAGGAGTCCTCAGGTTGTTCTTCAACTCTATACATCCTTGGTTAGGCCTCATTTAGATTATGCTGCACAGTTTTGGTCACCGTATTACAGAATGGATATAAATTCTCTGGAAAATGTACAAAGGAGGATGACAAAGATGATCCCATGTATCAGAAACCTTCCCTATGAGGATAGACTAAGGGCCCTGAAACTGCACTCTCTAGAAAGACGTAGAATTAGGGGGGATATGATTGAGGTTTATAAGTGGAAGACAGGAATAAATAAAGGGGATGTAAATAGTGTGCTGAAAATATCTAGCCTAGACAGGACTCGCAGCAATGGTTTTAAGTTGGAAAAATTCAGATTCAGGAGGGATATAGGAAAGTACTGGTTTGGTAATAGAGTTGTGGATGAGTGGAACAAACTCCCAAGTACCGTTATAGAGGCCAGAACGTTGTGTAGCTTTAAAAATAGGTTGGATAAATACATGAGTAGATGTGGGTGGGTGTGAGTTGGACCTGATAGCTTGTGCTAACAGGTCGGTTGCCGTGTTCCTCCCTTAAGTCAATGTGACCTGACCTGACTAGGTTGGGTGCATTGGCTTAAGCCGGTAGGGACTTGGACCTGCCTCGCATGGGCCAGTAGGCCTTCTGCAGTGTTCCTTCGTTCTTATGTTCTTATGTTCTTATGAATCCTATCAGAGTGCAAAAAAAAAAAAAAAAAGATAACTGGCTTTCATTTCACACCCAATTTATAGGGCAGTAGTACCTTCCTAGATGGTTGCTATCTATCAGCCAACTGCAATAAGTCACTTTGACTTTGTTGGGTTATCCTTAGTAATTTACTCATATGTTACTATGCAAGATAATTGTTAAAAAAATCTAACGTGTTTTATAAACCTGAATAAACTTACTTACATGGGACGGTAACCACATACCTGGTGAGCGTGTAGCAATAAGTACTCACTCCCATGACTAATGGGAAATGGACCGGACCGCGTATGTCTGGCTGTGTGTGTGTGTGTACTCACCTAGTTGAGGTTGCGGTCACTCTCCTTGAACCGTGAGCTTTATCATACCTCTGCTTAAAGCTATGTATGGATCCTGCCCCCAGTACATCGCTTCCCAGACTATTCCACTTCCTGACTACTCTGGCTGAAGAAATACTTCCTAACATCCCTGTGATTCATCTGTGTCTTCAACTTCCAACTGTGTCCCCTTGTTGCTGTGTCCCATCTCTGGAACATCATGTCTTTGTCCACCTTGTCAATTCCTCTCAGTATTTTGTATGTCGTTATCATGTCCTCCATATCTCTCCTGTCCTCCAGTGTCGTCAGGTCGATTTCCCTTAACCTCTCCTCGTAGGACATACCTCTTAGCTCTGGGACTAGTCTTGTTGCAAACCTTTGCACTTTCTCTAGATTTTTTACGTGCTTGGCTAGGTGTGGGTTCCAAACTGGTGCCGCATACTCCAATATGGGCCTAACGTACACGGTGTGCAGGGTCCTGAACGATTCCTTATTAAGATGTCGGAATGCTGTTCTGAGGTTTGCTAGGCGCCCATATGCTGAAGCAGTTATTTGGTTGATGTGCGCTTCAGGAGCTGTGCCTGGTGTTATACTCACCCTAAGATATTTTTCCTTGAGTGAGGTTTGTAATCTCTGGCCCCCCCTAGACTGTACTCCGTTTGTGGTCTTCTTTGTCCTTCTCCAATCTTCATGACTTTGCACTTGGTGGGGTTGAACTCCAGGAGCCAATTGCTGGACCAAGTCTGCAGCCTGTCCAGATCCCTTTGTAGTTCTGCCTGGTCTTCGATCGAATGAATTCTTCTCATCAAGTTCACGTCATCTGCAAACAGGGACACTTCGGAGTCTATTCCTTCCGTCATGTCGTTCACAAATACCAGAAACAGCACTAGTCCTAGGAATGACCCCTGTGGGACCCCGCTGGTCACAGGTGCCCACTCTGACACCTCACCACGTACCATGACTCGCTGCTGTCTTCCTGACAAGTATTCCCTGAAACGTTGTAGTGCCTTCCCTGTTATACCTGCTTGGTCCTCCAGTTTTTGCACTAATCTCTTGTGTGGAACTGTGTCAAACGCCTTCTTGCAGTCCAAGAAAATGCAATCCACCCACCCCTCTCTCTCTTGTCTTACTGCTGTCACCATGTCATAGAACTCCAGTAGGTTTGTGACACAGGATTTCCCGTCCCTGAAACCATGTTGGCTGCTGTTGATGAGATCATTCCTTTCTAGGTGTTCCACCACTCTTCTCCTGATAATCTTCTCCATGACTTTGCATACTATACATGTCAGTGACACTGGTCTGTAGTTTAGTGCTTCATGTCTGTCTCCTTTTTTAAAGATTGGGACTACATTTGCTGTCTTCCATGCCTCAGGCAATCTCCCCGTTTCGATAGATGTATTGAATATTGTTGCTAGGGGTACACATAGCGCCTCTGCTCCCTCTCTCAGGACCCATGGAGAGATGTTATCCGGCCCCATTGCCTTTGAGGTATCTAGCTCACTCAAAAGCCTCTTCACTTCTTCCTCGGTTGTGTGTACTGTGTCCAGCACTTGGTGATGTACCCCACCTCTCCGTCTTTCTGGAGCCCCTTCTGTCTCCTCTGTGAACACTTCTTTGAATCTCTTGTTGAGTTCCTCACATACTTCATGGTCATTTCTTGTTGTTTCTCCTCCTTCCTTCCTTAGCCTGATTACCTGGTCCTTAACTGTTGTTTTCCTCCTGGTGTGGCTGTATAACAGCTTCAGGTCAGATTTGGCTTTCGCTGCTATGTCGTTTTCATATTGTCGTTGGGCCTCCCTGCTCTCCTTATTCTCCTGGGTCCTTTGCCTTCTATATTTCTTCCAGTCCCTAGCACACTTGGTTTTTGCCTCCCTGCACCTTTGGGTGAGCTATGGGCTCATCCTGGCTTTTTCATTATTCTTGTTACCCTTGGGTACAAACCTCTCCTCAGCCTCCTTGCACATTGTTGTTACATATTCCATCATCTCATTAACTGGCTTCCCTGCCAGTTCTCTGTCCCACTGAACCCCGTTCAGAAAGTTCCTCTTGTGTGTGTGTGTGTGTGTGTGTGTGTGTGTGTGTGTGTGTGTGTGTGTGTGTGTGTGTGTGTGTGTGTGTGTGTGTGTGTGTCTGTATTTATCTGAAAGTTAGTGCTGAGTCTCTATTTGTGCTGTCTATCTGTACGTGATGTCTGTTTACCCATGTGTTGTCAGCGCTGTCAGCGTGCCTACAGCAGTGTATCTCGACCTTTAGCCTCCCTAGATTACCTGTCTGGAAGCCATGACCGACCTATTGATTTTACACCAGTTATACTTATAGGTAAGCGCTAAACACGCAGAGGTTACACAGCTCCTGGGTAGTGGGCGAGAATTAGGTTTGAGCCAAAAAATATGGGGGTAGCCCCAGATCTCTGGATCTAGAGCCCTTCAGTCTTTTGACGTTTACCTGCTCTGTATTTCCTGTGTGATCCCTGCAACGGGGATACCTTAATATCGGTAGAGGGCTCTGTATCTAAAAAAATTGAGCTACCGTTCCCTTCCTCGGATCAAACCCGATTGCCTCCCACTTCCAAGGATCTGAATGACCCTTACGGGCCTTGCGCTTCACCATTAATAAAATCATTCTACTACATATAAAACAGAATATAGCTAACACACTAGTCCAAATCTCACTAACAACCAACTGGGAAATATCTAATATTCTCACTAACAACCAAATGGGCAATATCTAAACACCAACGATAATAAAGTACTTCCACTCCGCAGAGGCAAGAGGAACCACATGCAACTGTAAGACAATAGATTTCAGTGAACCAACACAGCAAGTCACTTCACATCACAACTTGTGTAGTCAGCCAGTCACTTCACAACTCGTGTAGTCAACTAGTCACTTCACATCACAACTTGTGTAGTCAACCAGTCACTTCACATCACAACTTGTGTAGTCAACCAGTCACTTCACATCACAACTTGTGTAGTCAACCAGTCACTTCACAACTCGTGTAGTCAACCAGTCACTTCACATCACAACTCGTGTAGTCAACCAGTCACTTCACAACTCGTGTAGTCAACCAGTCACTTCACATCACAACTCATGTAGTCAACCAGTCACTTCACATCACAACTCGTGTAGTCAACCAGTCACTTCACATCACAACTCGTGTAGTCAACCAGTCACTTCACATCACAACTCGTGTAGTCAACCAGTCACTTCACATCACAACTTGTGTAGTCAACAAGTCACTTCACATCACAACTTGTGTAGTCAACCAGTCACTTCACAACTTGTGTAGTCAACCAGTCACTTCACATCACAACTCGTGTAGTCAACCAGTCACTTCACATCACAACTCGTGTAGTCAACAAGAGGAATGAAGCGACTCTCGCTGAGTTGCTTCACTGACATCTGTTGTCTTGCAGTTGCTTGCTGAGTGTAAATATTTTATTATTATTGGAACCTTTAAGCAAACTGCTCGTATATTGAAGAATATAATAATTTACCCCACACTCTGTACCTCTGAGAATTTACTCCACCAGCTGATGTAGACAGCCAAATGTAAACTTTGCCAGAGGAACTATCGACACAGCCAGCGTCATTGTGCTGAAAAGCGAAAAAAAAATCGAATTCAGACAACTTGCAAATGTTGAAGAAATGTCAAAGTATTTTATCCACAGTGACATTACCAGTCATTCTGAGAAAATACTGATTTTGTTTAATGTAAATGGCTCTTAGTCTCATAACTATATTGTTATGTTTGGTGACTGAATTCATGACTCAGTAAACACATTACTGGGATATTGTTCAAAACTCGATAAATAGTTCAGTATCAGCGTAACTTGCTTAGTAAATACAAACGTTAGGGCCCAGTCCCTGGACTCATTATGCACTTCTGTAATCCTTTGATTACCGCACAAAAGATGGGCTTGGGGGTGACTACCGCTCTCAGGATCTCTATAGGCTGCATAGCAAAGCTGTCAAACTCCCTCTTTTGAGAGTCTCCAAACTATCTACTGTGGTTTTACACCACTGTCTACCACCGCTCTGATTTATATGCTCATTCAGCTCTTTGACAAGAAAAAGTCATCCACCAATGATTAAATTATTATTATTATTATTATTATTATTATTATTATTATTATTACACTGATCCAAGGAAGGGAGGGCAGTTGCAGTTCCTTAGATCCTTAGATAAGCCACAGGGTTACAGTAGATGGGTTCGAGGTATCATTGTGAAGGCGCTGGAGAAATATACAATTGCTCTGCCCGGTGTTTATTAAGCAGAAAGGTGGTGATGTCTGCCAGCTGTAATTCTATCAACGTGGTGTCTACATCCTGACTGGCTATGCCCGTGGGCTTGCTGAAGTTTGAACTTGTTCACAGGTCAGCAGTGTGACCTAGTCAGTGACTTAAGCTGACCGTCACGTTCCTAAGCCGTGACACTAGTAACGGTCTCCTACTGACATAAGTAACATATCATGAGCATTTTACCAGCAATTAAGGCACCTCCCTAGGGATTTTCGCCATAGGGTTATGGCCTAAATGACAAGTGTTTATATTGCTAATACATAACGTAACTATTAATGTCATATCAAGATGATGAAACTAATTTACGAAATTTTTAATGAGCCTTTGCTTGGATACTCTTAGGCTTGTAGTTCATTGCATTTGTTTCTTGCTATGTTCTGGAGTTTACCTGGAGAGAGTTCCGGGGGTCAATGCCCCCGCGGTCCGGTCTGTGTTCTAAATATGTATATGGTTCTTAACATGGCCTTTATTCACGATCTTTGGCTTTTTTGGAGGGATATCCTGTGCCCATAACACCAGTGCCCATAACACCAGTGCCCATAACACCAGTGCCCATAACACCAGTGCCCATAAGGTATACGCCTCCATGATCATTGAAAATTTTATGTTTGCTCTGCAATTCCTAATTAAAAACTTACCTTAAAAACAAGACTTGACAGTTAGAATGAATACAAACAACATAGACAAAATAAAATCATACAGATGTGGCAGAACAGAAACACACATGATGAAGTAATCATTTACCTTTAACATTCACAAGTGGTATTTTGTTCGTCTACCTGGAGTCTACCTGGGGGGTATTCCGGGGATCAACGCCCCCGCGGCCCGGTCCACGACCAGGCCTCCCGATGGATCAGGGCCTGATCAATCAGGCTGTTATTGCTGGCCGCACGTAGTCCATCGTACAAACTACAGCCCGGCTGATCCAGCACCGACTTTAACCAGCACCGACTTTAAGTATCTGTCCAACTCCCTCTTGAAGGCAGCCAGGGGCCTATTGGCAATTCCCCTTATGGGCCCGGGACACTTATTGCGTTTTCTCTTAGTGTACCAATGGCGCCCCTACTTTTCATTCGGGGTATTTTGCACCGCCTGCCCAGTCTTTTACTTTCGTAGAGAGTGATTTCTGTGTGCAGATTCGGGACCATTCCTTCTAGGATTTTCCAAATGTAGATTATAATACATCTCTCTCGCCTGCGTTCCAGAGAGTAAAAGTCAAGTGCTTCCAAGCGTTCCCAGTAGTTGAGGTGTTTGATGGAACTTATATGTGCAGTAAAGGCTCTCTGTACAATTTCTAGAACGGCAATTTCACCTGCTTTGAACGGAGATGTTAATGCACAGCAGTATTACAGCCTAGAGAGAACAAGCGATTTGAAAAAGGATCTTCATTGGCTTGGCATCTCTTGTTTTGAACGTCAGGAAAATGTCTTATGAGGCTTTTCGTTTTCAAGTGATGGTGTACTGGTTCTGGGTATCAATTAATCAACCGATGATGTACAAGTGAAGGGTACCAGCCATTAAGGAACTCTGTCACATGCGGCACTGTGTGTACTCACCTCATTGTGGTCGCAGGAGTCGAGTGTGGTGTTAGTTACTAGCTGTCAAAATACTTGTCGATATACTTGGTCTGTTGTGTTAGTTACTAGTTGTCAAAGACACACACACACTATTGACAAATGTGCGAGTCTCAGTTCCTCTCCCTGCCTTCTGCCACTTGCCAGTTTACTTCCTCCTAGCCTCATGGACCCTGTCATACCAAAAGGAAGCTCTGGGGTACATATCTTAATGGTTGCAGGGATAATCGTCCCCCACGGTTCCAACCAAGCTTCTTAAATTAAGAGGGAACTAGAACAAGAATAATGATTTACTCAAAACAAAGGAAATTAAATATGAGTGTATAATGTATGTAAATAGAAGCTTCTAAGAAATGCCTGTCATCATATATGTTTACAAGAGACTTTTTTTTTCGATATTACCCCAGCCTAAACCCAGAACCATACACTCTGGACTGACTCTGTAGCCACCAACAGGAGCAATACACTGGGATCCTTTGCCTGAACATACAAGATTCTAAATAATCCGCCTCAAGGCAATACCCCAAAACCAAATAAAAACCACCACACTATAATCATGTGCATGCTTGTACCAAACGTGACCAGCCACGAAACACTAGAGGCCACACACTTCCCACACTATGAATAAGTGCCCGTTAATACATGTATCGATTACCAGGCACGGTACAACTAAAGCAGGAGAAAACTAGAACCCCCAGAAAACTGTGGATGAACACAAGCCCCCATCTCCTCCGCCAGTATACTAGCCTCGAGGACATCTAGCATCGGCCTCATCCTGGAACATGATGCACACTCTCGTCACAGATTTCAAGCAATCCCTGAGGTATTCCAAAACTTCACACAAGAAACACTAAAACAAAAGTTATTTCACGTCTCCACACCACTCTGTAAGCCACCATCGCCGCACTACTCTACTACTTCCATTCCCCAAGCACTCAGTCACTCACCATAGGATACCAACCCCTTGCCATCCTACCCTGGCACCAACCGTAGCAGTCGTGCCACCGTCAGACCCCTATAACTCTCCGGAAAAGAAGTAACCCACTTGCCCCCATATGAGCTTCTATTCCTACCCACCGACCTATAAAAACTCGCCGCTAACGCCTTGATTCTGACATTACCCCCCACCTCCCTCATACCCCAAGAAACATACAAAAAATCCACCATAATATACCTTAACGCCCTCGCTACCTCACATGACACCCCTCCCACGTCTAAAAGTAAAGCCCTGAGGACCACCCTCCCATCCCCCAATATCCCAAAAACACCCCTCAACCACAATCGTACATTTTCCAAAAAAGGACAAAAATACACCGCATGGAAGGCCGTTTTCATGTCTCCACAATGCGCACAAGACGCATCTCTCACATATCCCATCTGCCTCAACACCTCTTTTGACTACTGAGACACTCCGCAGGCAACTAGGGGTGATATTCCCTCCCGAAGAGGACCCAGAGATGACTGCGGCCATGCTAGTGTACCATGGGGTCAACGAACCAGACAAGCTGTTACCTGTAATAATGACATATCCTCCTCCTCGCTAGTGTCCATAGTTACATATGGTGTCGCTTATGAGATGCACCAGTTGAACTGACCAGAGGGGCGCTTGAGCGGCATGCGTCGCATCATTGTGGAAACCTTTCTCCATCGGGAGCCAGAGACGGGTCATCGCAAGATTGGGACCCGTGCCAGGACTATGGTCTTGGCGAACATTATACATACATACCTCTTTTGACGCCAATATTCCCATGATGAATCTGTACACCACTTCTCTCACCCTGGTGGGAATTCTTAGCTTTCGAAATTCCTCCCATATTACCTTCCATTCATATGTGAAGAGAGCCACCCCTTGCAGCGTGTCCCGACGATGCTCCACTCCTACTAGCCTCCTTATTCTCAGACGACGTACATCACTAACTCGTAAGATGTACCTCAACATGTCCTCACACACCTCCAGGTCCCTAATAATAATGATTTACTCAAAACAAAGAAAATTAAATATGAGTGTATAATGTATGTAAATAGAAAATTCTAAGAAATGCCTGTCATCATACATGTTTACGAGAAAGATTAGGGACATCCTGCGTGGTGTGGCGCAAGATTCGTATATGACTGGACAACTGGTGCTAATTCACCGTATAATGAGGTCATTAGGATTGTCAACCAACAATCGACTGTGTGACGATTCTCGAAAATTATTATTGTTATTAACTGTTATTATTATCACAACTAGATGTGTTTCGACAACTATGCGACCTCATGTTAAGTGAACGTTACGGGTCGCATTTTGGGGAATAAAAAACCCAGCCCTGTTACATAAGAACATAAGAATGTAGGAACACTGCAGAAGACCTACTGGCCCATACGAGGCAGGTCCTTATCAAAACGACCTCTACCTAGAGCTACCCAAGAAATAACTCCCGTACCCCATGACACCAATCAAACCCAGCCCCTCCCACTCATATATTTGTCCAGTCTCTTCTTAAAGCTACCCAAGGTCCTAGCCTCTATCACCCCACTGGGAAGACTGTTCCACGCATCTACAACTCTGGAATATGTGTCTTACCTAACAACAAATAAATGGTATAAAATACCGACACAATGGAAATATAAACACATATGCAGTATAATGTGATCCTTTACTGACTACGTTTCGCCCTATGGAACTGAACTTCTCCAGGCCGAGGGACTGACAACCTCAAATTCTACGACTTTAAGGGTGATGGACTGATTACATCGTCTTCACATCTCTACTGTTCCTGCCTACTTTCTGTATTCGACTGAAGAAGCCTACTGTGTAGGCGAAACGTTTCGGAATAAAGTTGTCTAACTGTTGCATATCATTCGTCTCTCGACCTGCGGGGAGAGAGGACGCTTCTACTGGTTCTCTTGCACGCCACCTGGTGAGGAAAACATAGTATTAGCACCAAGATGGCGGACCGACTGTACCGACGCATAAATACAGTCTGCATTCAGCTGGTTAGAGGATCTTTAAGCAACGACACGATGAACGTTCTCCTGCCAAGCATTATCAGGGACTGTTATGGCATCCCCAATGAAGAGCTGTATGGTGTGGCATTGAATGGAATGTCAAGGGTCTTCGTGAAGTTCATGAGGGCTGACTTCTACTCTACCATCGTAGATGAATTTCAAGAACGACGGATGAGCATCAATTCGGCAGTGGAAGTATGCTTGCATGATGTGTCTAAGTATTTTACTTGGGTGAAGGTAAGGAATGTACCTTTTGAGGCAACAGCATACAGCTTACAAGAAGTATTCAGTGGTTATGGAACTGTACACTCGACGAGCATGGGAATGTGGAGGGACGGCCCTTATGAGGGGATGCCGGAAGGATCCTGCACACTGAAAATGACCCTGAGGAGACCGATACCATCATATGTTACATTGCGTAACCATAGAACACAGGTTTTTGTACACTATGCGGGGCAGAGGAAGACGTGCCGTTTATGTGACTCTTATGAGCACATGGTGGCACAATGCCCCAGGAGACAGGAGCCAAGGCGTCAGGAGACAGCCTCTGTGGATACGCCATTAGAAGCCACGGATGTTATGACGGGTGAAGTGGAAAGCCGGGGTACAGGCCTATGGAGTGAGGAGGTCGACAGGGCAGAGGTGGTTTTGGAGACGTGTGTTACACTACCAGTGGAAACGGGGGGGGAGGGAATATCGCCGTCAGACAGGCCGTTAGATAATGCAGAGTCAGCTCAGGACGGGATTTTGGAGGCTGTGCTGAAGGATTTTTTGGAAGAGTCGGAGATTGGTGTGGAAAGTGATGTGAGGTCAGGTGATGACAAGGTGATGGATGAACAGAAGCAGGGTAAGGAAGACTTGAGTGAGGTTCGAAAGGAGAGCAATGTGGTGGTGGAGGTCCATCAAGAAGATGTGGTTGCAGAAGAAATGTATGTAGAGGGTAGCTCCCGCAAGAGATCAGCGGGGGCATCAGACATGGACGAGGTCCTCACACCAGCGCAGAGGCCTGGGAAGAAGATGTGGGCAGCTGTGGTTGCAAAGGCAAGTCAGGGAGGCGGGGGGGGGGGGGCAATGGGAAGCTAGGTGGGAAGGGACAGGGAGGGGTTGGAGGGCAGGAACGAGGGATTGATAGAGAAGAACCGAGACCTATGAAAGGAGGACCAAGTAAGCCTCAGCGGCACAGGGGTAAGCCGCCATTCTTGTAAAATTCAGGTGTGTAACTTTCAATGTAAACGGTCTTAAAAACGAGGTCAAGAGGGTATGGTTAGAGTGGGTTTTGAGGAGATTTAGTATTGATGTCTGTTTTTTGCAGGAACATAACCATAGGTTAGGATGTGAGTTGTTGTTGAAAGGTTATAGGTTGTTTACATGTGATGCTTTGAGGTTGAAAGGAGGTGTGGCTGTGGCGGTAAAGGAGACCAGTCCTTTGCGTATCCTGGGTTGGGAGGAGGGGGGGGTGGGAGGGTTGTCAGGGTGGATGGGTTTTGGGGGGCCAGGAGGGTTAGTTTTGTAGGTGTGTACATGCCAGCAACTAGTAACACTAGAGTGAAGGTGGATTTTGTACGCGAGGTTCTGGTATATCACTTGAGAGGTTTACCTGCTTTTACGGTGATTGGTGGGGATTGGAATTGTGTCATTAGGAAGGGTGATGTGGTTCCGAGGGGGGCGGGTTGTGTTTTTGGGGGTTCTGCGGGATGTTTTGCGAGATGTTGGAGCAGTAGATGTGGTGGGAAGTAGGGGATATGGAGTGGAGCACACTTTTATTCGTAGGGGATATGAGGCACGGTTAGATAGGATTTATGTTAGGCAGGGCATAGGTGTGGAGAGGGTGAGGACTATCGATGTGGGTTTTTCTGATCATCGTGCTGTTATAGCAGATTTGAGGGTAGATGGCATAGTGAGGGTTTATGCAGGATATTGGAAATTAAATGTGAGGCTACTTAGGGAAGAGGGTGACCCTACGGGGTTTGAAGATTGGTGGAAATCCTTGTGGGAGACTAGGAATATGGAAATGGATTTGCTGGATTGGTGGGAAATGAGGGCTAAAGTTGAAATTGGAAAATTTTTTAAAGTACGGGGTAAGGAGATGGCTAGGTGGAGCTATGGCCTACAAAATTATCTTGAGGGTCAGTTAAATGACTGTTATGCAGAGGAACGTGTGGGGCGGAGTGAGGATATGGAACGTTTGCGAAATAGGTTGGCGGAAATTCACAATGAAAAATTTGAGGCAATTCGAGTTAGGGCAGGGTTGGAGGATGTCTTAAGGGGAGATAGGCCATCGGGTTTTGTATTAAGGAGGTTTAAGGAACGGCAGGCGAAGACCACCTTGGCGTATATTGTGGCAGGTACAGGGGGGGGTGGCTTTGAGGAGGGTCAAGGCCTATCCACAACGGAAAATATTAGTTTGTATGCAGATTTTTGGTTTAGGGAGAAGTGGAGGAGGGTTGGCAGGGGAGTGGGTGAGGGACGGTTTGGGGATGAAGGGTTTAATAGAGTATTAAGTGAGCAGGACAGTGACAGAATCGAGGGTAGTATTAATGTAGAGGAGGTGGAGGAGGCAGTTTTTGGGATGTGCCAGGGTAAAACCCCAGGCATAGACGGAATACCAAACGATTTTTATAGGTATCATTGGGGGAGTGTACGGCATTGTCTGGTGGGGGTTTTGAATTGTATGTTAAGTAGTGGGAGGATGGGGAAATCACAAAGAACGGGTGTCACGGTTTTAGTGCCCAAAAAGAAGGAATGCCGAGTTTTGAATGATTACCGTGCGATTACGTTAATGTGCTCGGATTACAAAATTTTTGCTAAGGTTTTGGGCAACAGAATGAGGAAAGTGTTGGGTTTAGTGTTACATAGGGGACAGTTGGGAATTCCAGGAAGAAGGATGAGGGATGGACATGGTTTGATTAGGGATTTTCTAGAGAGATGTACGGGAGGGGGAATACTAGGTTTAGATTGGGTGAATGCTTATGATTGCGTGGACAGAGATTTCTTAGGGGTTTGCTTAGAGAGGTTGGGGTTTCAGGAGGGGGTAGTGAGGTGGGTGAACACCCTGTATGATGGGGCAGAGGTGAGGGTACAGGTTAATGGGAGGTTGGGTGAAAGTGTACCAATGGAGAGAGGTTTGAGACAGGGCTGTCCGATGTCACAGCTGCTCTTTGCGTGTGTGCAGAATCCTTTTTATGAGTCTGTTGAGAGGGTAATGAACAGTCAGGAGATGGAAGGGGGGTGCAAAGGGGGCATCGTTGGGTATGTGGATGATACTACTGTTTTGCTAAGGGGTAAGGAGGAGTTAAGGAGGGTGGGTAGAGTGATTCAGATGTTTGGTATGAATACCGGAATGAGAGTTAATACGGTGAAATCAAGGTTACTAGAGGTCGGTAATTGGATAGGGGGGGGCTTGGGGATAGGGTTAGGATGGACAGTGGTTGACAGAATCAAGGTATGTGGGATATGGTATTTGGCGGAAGTGCAGGCATGCAGAAGGGTAAATTCGGAGTCTGTCACGGGTAAGGTTTTAAGTAGACTAGGAGGTTTAAGTGCGAGGGACTTAGCTTTACATCAGAGGGTAGTGGTGGTAAATTCACTTGTCTATAGCAAGGTATGGGGGGTGGCAGAGGTTTTTCCCTTAGAGGTACGAGATATTGTGGAAATGCAGAGGAGGGTGCTGAAGTTTGTGTGGGGATTTGGGAGGGCATGGTTAAGTAAGGAGGTAGTTATGACGGATGTTCGGAGAGGGGGTTTAGGTTTGTTGCCTTTAGGACTGAGAGTAATGGCTGTATATATCAAGTGGAGGTATATGAGGGAAGGGGGTGTGAGGGGCGCTAAAGTAGGAAGAGTTATGGAGGAGGCACGTAAATGGTGGAGTGGGAAGGAATTGAGGGTTTGTGAAGATATGTTGAGATTTTTATTGACAGTGCAACAGGTGGATAAAATCAAAGTGAAACGGTTGGTGAGGGTAGTGAAAGGTCAAGGAATTATGCAAGGGGTAGCCGTGTATCCAACGTATGATTGGGGGGTTATTTGGAAAGATTTTAGTAAGCTTCGGATACCGGCTAGAGTAAGAGAATTAGTATATAGGTTTATCATGGGGATTCTGGCTTCCAAGGAAGTGTTACGTAGTATGGGGTTTGTGGAAGAGGCTTTTTGTCAGTTTTGTGGTGATGTTGAAACGGCGTTTCATGTGGTCTTTTTTTGTACTTCCTTGGAGGGGGTGAGATCATGGATGGGTGGGGTTATCAGACTGTTGGGGGGGGGTCGTTTGCCGCTTTTAAGGGCTTTACTACTGGATGTAAGGGGAGTTCCTAGGGATGTTGGAAGGGCTATAATGTATATCATAGTGGATTATCTGGACATTTCATGGGGAATGAGGGGATTAAGGGGTGATATGAGGATAAAAGCGTTGGCGGCCAGATTCTATAGGACGAAGTGTAGGAATAAGTTGGTTTATGGGGCGTCTTGGGAAAAAAGTTTCCCGGAAGGTTATAGGAATCTCACTGTGGGTTCCCTTAGGCGGGGTCCCTGAGGATGGACAAAGGAGTGGTCTCCTTATGGGGGAATGTAAAGGGGGGGGGGTGGTTTTTGGTTTATCTGGAACTGATGTAGTGTGTAAGAGGAAGGTAGTGAGAATTAGGTATGGATGGTAAGCCATGTTTCACGAGAATGTTTGTCATAGTGAGATATAAGTGTGGTTTCCAGGGTTACATTTCTAAGCCTGATGGTTATGTTCACTGGGTTTAAAATTTCCTTGAAAGCCAGGATACCGAGCCCTTAGGATCTCGTTTTTAAGTAATTAGATTGGCACGTTGGTATCAACACAAAATTTTTCTGAGATACGTGTCAGTTCTTTTGGGACTGGCACATTACAGCAGCCTTATCCTTATAACTACTCTAGTTTTTTTTTTTTTTTTTTAGTCTCGGGTTCTTTAAATAATTTACATAGTCTAGTATTGTACCGCTAATGTGGCATGTGGTGTATTATCTTGTATTTTGAGTGTGAACTACACTATATGCAAATGTTTTGAATGTTTGTAATTCATGGTTAACATTAATATTTGATATCATATTGGTGGTGTATATACTTCTACTTATTACAGTGTATGTGTCTAGGAATGTAATGTTTCATATCTGTTTTAGTCTGTAAATTTTGTGTTTTTGTCTTGATTCATGCACTACCAACTTTTAGGTTTTGATGAGGTCAGGGTATGACCTTTCATTAGGATAATTCAATGTATGTTATTTAGAACGGGGACTGTACATACGGGGAGGGGGGGGTAGAAGTGTCAGCTGTGTCTGCACTGGCAATAATGATTATTATAAAAGGAGGGTTTATAGGTTATGTATATGGTTGTGGGGTTATGTATATGGTTGTAATATGGCCTTGATCTATGGGTTCTTAAAATGTACCGGGATTGTGTACTAGAGGTTTTGTAATATCTAGTATGGTTTTTAATTTTATACTATAATCATTATTGTATTTGCTCTGTTTATAAAATTCTGTATTGTAAGGATGTGGAAGGTTGGGTTTTCAATATTGTGGTGTATGTGTTAGGTATGATGCTCCTGTTTAGCCAAGTACTTGTGACATGCAAGTAAACTATATGTATTTTTTCTGTATACCGATCTGAGTTGTATATTAATTTAATTTATATATATGTATGTGTGTGTGTGTGTGTATATGTATATATATATGTATGTGTATGTATGTATTGTCATCAATACTAAGTACTTCTATAAAGTTACTGTGGATGTGGTTAGGGTTATTGACTAGTTTGTAATGTTGGTGTTTAATTTCACTTATTAATACAATCTACTCCTGAGGATGGATAGAATGGTCCTCCATGACGAGTTTGTAGAACGTCGCTACATTAAATGCCGTATTAGTTGCACTTATAAGTCTCTTATTTATGATGAATGAGTTTGAAACTGATGTTGGAAGATTGAGAGACAGGTAGTATATGGGAACCTTTATTCAGAAACGTTTCACACACAGTGGTCACTCAGTCTAATACAAAGAGGTGAAGGCGGAAGGAGGAGGAGTATGAGTGTAACCAGTCCTCAGCCTGAAAGTCGACTCCCAGGACCACACTGAGTGCTGAACCCATGGGTAGTCCAAAAGTCTGAAAGAGGGGTGGATTTGAAAGAGAAACCACGTGCAGTCACATTAATAGCCTGAACATAATGATGAATCGTTGGCAAGGAATGGAATAGGCAGTGTCCCACCAGTTCTTTAGAATTCTCAAAACACCTCTCAAACCTGGGCACCTGACAGTCCAGCACATCTCAAACACTGGGTGATCTTCATAATCGCATTCGCAACATCAACATCAGGAACAACAAGAAACTTCTGTGCCTTACGGTTCCCTATTCACCAAAGTTATTTACTACGCTTACCGATCTCTTCTTAAAGCAGGAAAATTGACGATTCACTGATCTCTCCTCATTCCTGCTTTGTAGCGATTTATCGACCTTAAAATAAAATGGCAGAGAAAATACCGATACAATGGAAATATAAACAAACAGTATAATGTGATCCTTTATTGACAACGTTTCACCACACAGTAATACTTAAGTCACACACGGATCTACCTGGGGTTGAAGGTACGAGGTATTTATAGGCATGTTCCAGAACAAAGGAGGCCCAGTGGAGAATGCTATCTGATGATCTACTGGTGGGGTTATAGAGTCTGGGTAGCTTGGCAGGGGTATTGACAAGTTGTGAGACCCTCTGGCAGTGTTCTATGTTCTTGTGATGAATGTTCTTATGGGATAGTTGATGAAGAGTTTTTGGCGAGTGGTTCAGCTATGTTATAGGAAGCCATTGTTCTGGTTAGAAATTGTTGGTTGTAGATAGAGTTGATGGATTCCAGGATTCTTCTGCATGAGTGTTGCCTTCTGTGGCTATAAGTCCGAGTTTCCAGCACTAACTGGCTGTGTGAATTGCGATGTTGTATTGTTGCGTACTCCTGTATCGTCAGTCCTGCTTGCATATTGCGTCTTCTGAAAATACGTGTTTGGAGGTTCTTGATGTTTCACCAGCAATTTGGTAGGGGCGAGTCAACACGCGACTGAATATCAAAAATGGCATGGTTAATACGACAGGTTATAAGACATATGTAATGTTAGACAACTTTGCCCGAATGCTTCGTTTCACATTGTAAGCTTCAGCCGAACACAATGCAGATACAGCACTGCAACAAACACAGTTTCTGTCAGACTTGAGGTTGTTTGTCTTCTTTCGGCCTGAGAAGTCTGTCCCGAACAGGTGAAAACCATATAGTCAGGTTCCTGACTATGGAAACTGAACTTCTCCAGGCCGAGGGACCGACAACCACCTACGACTGGCGTATGACTGATTACATCGCTCTACATCTCTACCGTTCCCGCTCTCATTTTCTGTATTCGATTGAAGAAGTCGTCGTGCAAAGTGAAACGTTTCGGAACAAAGTTGTTCAACTGTTGGCAAGTTCACTCAACAAACATACTTTACAAGGGATTGCATAATTCCCGCAGAGGATGGAGGCTTTCTGTCTGCCCATTACTGGTATGTCCTGATGGTCGTGGCCAGGAGGCAGAGGCCTGAATGATGTTTTCGCAAAGATGTTGGAAAACACAGTTTTGGCAAATGGAGTTAGCTGGGAGGACTATGCATCCTTCTCGGCAGTGTCTTCTGTGTGGGCGCTAAGATGTGTTTAATGCCCGCCGTCTGCAGTCCTCTGATGAAATGATGATGATAGTGGAGTTTAGAAAATACTTGTTCAATTATAGTGCATTTTCCTCAAGGAACTCATTGCTGCAGATTCTGAGTGCACGAAGAAGCCTGATAACTGAATTCACGTCATTTTGTGTCGTGGTGAGTAGAAGGAGAAGATCATTTTTGCCCGTCTTCTACCTCTGCTTCTCATCAACTTTTCTGTACTCGACTGAAGAAGCCTTACCGTGTAGGCGAACAAACTTGAACAAAGATACCTAACTGCTGCATACATGGTGTCTTTACCTAACAACTGTTTGAGTATTTTATACCATTTTATCGTTCATTCTGTTGTGGACACTGCAATACAAGGGTATCTTGGTACAGACTTATCAATCTTCGATAATTTCTGAACATAGCTGGTATAAAATTACCATTTCAATCTGTCGGTATTTTTATAACATTTTAATGTTCATTCTACCGTGGACACTGCAACACAAGGGTATCTTGGTACACCATCAATCCCTGACAACCTCTACTAGTGAGAACTATTGGCTTCTGAGAGGGACCTGGTCCTCCCAACCAACCTACGTCTCACCTCCTGGCACTATATATGGCCCCATTCTGTCACTTCAACTTCATATTGTTCTGTATTAACGGAACAATGTCTTCTCCAGACTGAGGGACTGACGACTAAATTTCTTTTAAGGGTGATGGATTGATATATTGCTTTGGGCATTTTTTCTTGCTTTTAATACCTTTTGTATTGGATTGAGTTAAGTTTCTTACTGTGTAGGCGAAAACGTTTAAACAAAGATACCTAATTGTTGTTATTATGTGTTTACTTCCTCTAACAATCTGTTTCTATTTTTATAACACATTTAATATTCAATAGAAACTCATTTATAGATAATTCCCACCAAGATTAGACAGGTGTTCTTTTTGAAGTCTCATTATAACTGCCAGAACGAAACCGCAGATACCATTTCACTGCATTAGTCATTATTTCTGTATGACTGCTTGAATGCTAAAGGCGATGGATCGCAGACTAAATTTTTGCGCCTTAAGCCTCCAGTGCGATCTCCAGATTATTCACGAGTCAATTTCTGAAATTATCATTAGCCAGAGTTACTCCATGACAGTTACTATTAAGATTCTTAATATCAGAGCATAAGTCAATATATCCATACTCATTATTTATCATTTCTAAACCCATACCTCTAACTAATCCTAGTTTAAAGTCCTAACAACCCCCTCAACTGAGTTAGCAAGAAAACCCACACCTGCCCTGGATAAGTAAACCCCATCCCTGGCATACATGTCATTTTGGCCATAGAAGTTGTCCCAGTTGTCAATGAATGGTACTGCATTATCCTTACAGTGTTTATCCAGCCAACAATTAATACCAATTGCTCTGGACAACCATTCATTACCAACACCTCTTCTTGGCAAAATGCCACATATAACAGGGCACCCCCCTTCTTCCTAATTATGTTTATAGCTGTCCTGAACTTTCTAACTAAATCCTCACTTCTACGCTTGCCTACATCATTGCCTCCAGCACTGAGGCAAATAATAGGATTGATCCCATTACCGTTCATGATGTTGTCAAACCGGCTAACAATGTCCTCCATCCCAGCCCCAGGAAAGCAAACACTCTGTCTCCTACTCCTGTCCTTCAAGCAGAATGCCCTATCCATGTATCTAACCTGGCTATCCCCAACAACAACAATATTCTTACCTTCCTTGTCGTTCGTTGTGACGATCCCAGTAGTCGACTCACATTCGTCGGGTAGCACCGAGAATGCGTTGGAGGTTTCCACAAGAGTTTCTACAGCAGTCTTTCTTCTTCATCGTTTCTGGCTTTCCATTCGTCTTCTTGATCGTCAACTTCGTCCCCTGCTGTCCAGCCACTGACCACGATCTCTTCTTGACCTGAGGACTCGAAACAGGAGGACTGCTACGAATCCTCTTGTTTTCCTCGGTCAATCGCCGTATCTCCATCTTCGCTACCCTCAATTCTTCCTTAAGCTGCTGGTAAAGTTGCTCGATGGAGGGCATCTTGGTTCAGTCCATGGGAGCACACAAGACACTTCTTCACAGAGTTGAGACACTTCTTCACAGAACACTGCAGCAGGCCTGTTGGCCCATACTAGGCAGGTCCTTTACAATTCATCTCACCAACAAAACATTTGCCCAACCCAACCTTCAATGCTACCCAACAAATAAGCTCGGATATGCAAGTCCCACTCAAATCCAATCCCTCTCACTCATGCATTTATCCAACCTAAATTTGAAACTACCCAAAGTCCTAGCCTCAATAACCCAACTAGGTAGACTGTTCCACTCATTAACTACCCTATTTCCAAACCAATACTCTCCTACACCCTTTTTAAATCTAAACTTATCTAATTTAAATCCATTACTGCGGGTTCTCTCTTGGAGTGATATCCTCAAGACTTTATTTATATTCCCTTTATTAATACCCATCTTCCACTTATACACCTCGATCATGTCTCCCCTCATTCTTCGTCTAACAAGTGAATGTAATTGATGAGTCTTCAATCTTTCTTCATAAGGAAGATTTCTAATGCTATGTATTAATTTAGTCATTCTACGCTGAATGTTTTCTAACGAATTTATGTCCATTCTGTAATATGGAGACCAGAATTGAGCTGCATAATCTAGGTGTGGCCTTACTAATGATGTATAAAGCTGCAGTATAACCTATGGACTTCTGAAGAATTGAAACACTTATGCAACACATGGGAATCTTTACTAAAGAAATGTTTCGCCACACAGTGGCTTCATCAGTCGAATACAAAGTAGAAATGGGTAAGGAGAGGAGAAGTTTGAGGTAATCAGTCCCTCAACCTGGAATCGATGTGTTCAGTCCATCACTCTTGTAGGAAATGCAGCATAGGGCCAGAGAGGTGGCTTATATAGTGCAGTGAGATGAGGTGAAGCAGGAGGAGGCGGGATCACAGTGGGACCTGCCACTAGTGTAAGTAGGTCGTAAGAACATAAGAACATAAGAACGAAGGAACACTGCAGAAGGCCTACTGGCCCATGCGAGGCAGGTCCAAGTCTCCTACCGGCTTAAGCCAATGCACCCAACCTAGTCAGGTCAGGTCACATTGACTTAAGGGAGGAACACGGCAACCGACCTGGTAGCACAAGCTATCAGGTCTAACTCACACCCACCCACATCCACTCATGTATTTATCCAACCTATTTTTAAAGCTACACAACGTTCTGGCCTCTATAACGGTACTTGGGAGTTTGTTCCACTCATCCACAACTCTATTACCAAACCAGTACTTTCCTATATCCTTCCTGAATCTGAATTTTTCCAACTTAAAACCATTGCTGCGAGTCCTGTATAGGCTAGATATTTTCAGCACACTATTTACATCCCCTTTATTTATTCCTGTCTTCCATTTATACACCTCAATCATATCCCCCCTAATTCTACGTCTTTCTAGAGAGTGCAGATTCAGGGCCCTTAGTCTATCCTCATAGGGAAGGTTTCTGATACATGGGATCAACTTTGTCATCCTCCTTTGTACATTTTCCAGAGAATTTATATCCATTCTGTAATAAGGTGACCAAAACTGTGCAGCATAATCTAAATGAGGCCTAACCAAGGATGTATAGAGTTGAAGAACAACCTGAGGACTCCTATTATTTATGCTTCTTGATATGAAGCCAAGGATTCTATTAGCTTTATTGCGAACACTTATGCACTGTTGTCTTGGTTTCAGATTACTGCTAACCAGAACTCCTAAATCTTTTTCGCAATCCGTAATATTAAGATCTACATTATTTAGTTTATATGTGGCATGGTTATTGTCCTGTCCAACATTTAGAACTTTGCATTTGGCTATATTAAACTGCATCTGCCACTTCTCCGACCACTGCATCAGTCTATTCAAATCTTCCTGGAGTGCTCGAATGTCCTCGTCAGAATGAATTCGACGGCCTATTTTGGTGTCATCGGCAAACTTGCCGATGTCGCTCTTTATGCCCTCATCTATGTCGTTTATGTAGGTTGGGCAAGCGTTGAAGTCTTTGTACCAAGATCCCATGATGTTGCAGTGTCTGACAGATGTGATGAATGGTTTAGAAAACCGACAAGTTGAAGAATTGAGACACTTATGCAACACATTCCCATGTGTTGCATAAGTGTTGTCGGTTTTCTAAAACATTCATCACCTCTGGACTTCTGTTGCTTACACTTCTTGATATAAATCCCAATAATCTATTTGCCTTATTACGTACGCTTAGGCATTGCTGTCTTGGTTGAAGGTTGCTGCTCACCATAACCCCCAAGTCCTTTTCACAATCTGTATGGCTAAGTTCTACATCATTTAACTTATAAGTGCTAGGGTTATGGACACTCCCGAGCTTCAGAACCTTGCATTTATCTACATTGAACTGCATCTGCCACTTTTCTGACCAAGAACAGGTGTTTAAGTATTGGAAAAAGAGGATCTACACTCCGTGTATCTCCAGCCTTTTCTGTGTATTCTTTTTACTGATTGTCTTATATTTTAATGTTCTATCTACGTGACTGCTTGACCTGAACGCCGTCCTCTGCCACTTTTAGAAATGGTAAACAATAAATGATTATGGGGAAGGCCATAGGGGGAAACGGTTTTAAGATAAGATAAAACCAATTTGAAATAAAAATAAGAAATAGCAAACAAGAGGATCTAGCAAAGGAGGAAAATTTCCAAAAACAACGGGTGGGGGCCCATTGTTGGTGCAGAGGATAAATAAAGACAGAAACATGCCAAAGGAATCAGAAAAAAAACCGGGCAAGGAAAAGCCGGAAATTTATGACTTTTCGCTGGAGGGGAAATTAAAAAGAGGGGAATTTTAACATGACCACCCTAGAAAATGACCCCCCATTGAAAACGGAAAATGCAAACCCCTTCCTGTGCTTTTCCCCCTGAACTGTGTTCTTCAGTACAGGAATGACGGCATAACAAATTGCCAGGCATACCATCAAAAGGGGGAAAAAAGATAAAAAACATCCGGGCCCAGGGGGAAAACCTGAGCCAAAGCCACTCAAGGGGGAGAGGTTTTTATGCCAGGAAGGAAAAAAACTGGCGGGGAAAGGGCGAAATCGACCAAACCACATTCCTGGGGGAACCACAGTCGATGGCCCCCACCCAAACCAAAAAGATACAGATACTAATCCCGGGAAAAAAAATCCCCCAGTACCAACAATCCACCATCCGATAACATTCTTTTTTGCAAATACAGAGTCTGCCAGCAAAAAACAAAAAATACCTTTCATCCGTGGACTTTGCAGAGGCAAAGGCAATGTTCGCGGCTTTACGAGAAAAAGGATCCGGACAACAAAATGGACCCCAGGTTACAACCTATACAGATGTGAAAAGGGGACGGGAAAAAGGGGGGGCCACATTGCAAGTCCTTGTTTGACAGAACTGCAATGCCTCAAATGATGTGGTGGAAGTTTTGCGAAAAGGTCGAGAACCAAACCACTTGGGTGCTAAGCCTCGGATGCAAATCCAGAAATTTCCAGGAACAGCTGAAAAAAATTTCCCACTGTCTGAAAATCTTCCAGCTCCACCCAACATCTTGCCCCTGGGATTTCAATTTAAACACCTAAAATGGAGGAATATGAAATAATTTTGGGGTTTAAAAACCCCAGGGGGGTTGATAAAAACCACACCCCCGAGTTTTAAACTTCAAAAAATTAAATTTAAACCAGAAATTAGAGCCATAGACTGGAGAATACATGACCTCATCTTCACTAAAATGATGATCTGAAAAAATGTCACCTTTAAAAAAACAATATACTCAGATCACAACATAATTGAGGTTCAGACATGTACGTGGAGCCCAAACAAAAAGACTAGTCAGAGGAGATTCACCAAATTAAACTAAACAAAAAAAAAGGGGGACCAAAACGCCCCAACCGATATAAGGGGAAGAAAACAAAAAAAGCCCCCAACTTACAGCAATTAACTTCACCCGATGTTGCAAAGGTTTTCCCTCTAAAAAAAAGGGGAGATGTAAAAGAAAGAGACAGGCGCTCCTTTCGGCAGGAAAAAAAACAGAGGGGGCAAAAAGAGGTCAATATATCTGAAATGTAGGAGACACTGGTCAGAGAAATAGAAGATCGAACTTGCTAAAAAAACCCCTTTAGAGTCAGGAATGGGGCAAAAGCCATAAATGAAATCGAAAGAAACCCAAAGTATTTTTCCTATGCCAAAAAAAAATCGAAACAATTTTCAGTATTGGGGCCCCATTAAACAAGATGGGCCCACAAGATGACACAAGGAAATGGAAATCTAAGCCCCAATAACTAGTTTTAGAAGCCCAACCAGACTGAGAGTCGAAGATCAAAATAAATTTTTTTGGAGACCCAAAAAGGATTAAAAAACCCCTACCCGATGTTATCCTGACCCGACTTCAAAGGCGAAAAATGACATGCCCATGCCTCTCCCCCGGGCCAGACCGGGTCGTGTTCATCAAGAACTGAGGCCCTATCCGAGCCTTTTCCATCGTATGGAGGGAGCATGGACACGGGCGCCCCAGTTACTAAAAAACAGACATAGCCCCACTCCACAAAGGGGCAGAAAGCAACAAAAAGAACTACAGACCAATAGCACTAAACCCCATATCATAAAATTTTAAAAGGGCCCTAAGCAAAATCCCCACCCATCTAAAAACCCCATCAGTTACAAAACCCGGGGAACATGGGTTTAGAAACAGGTGCCCTGCTGTCTCAACAGGGGTCAAACGACAAAAGGGCCCCAAAAGACTAGAAGACAAAAAAAATGCAGATGTTATATACAGATTTGCAAAAGCCTTGATAAGTGTGACCATGGGGAATAGCGCACAAAACGGGAAAGGAATAAAGGGTCGGTCGAGGATCATAATTTTCACTAACAGAACACAAAAGGCCCAAAAGAGTAAAGTCCGAGGCAGCTACGGAAAACTCTGTTCCCCGGCACAGTACTAGCTCCCATCTTTTTTTCATCCTCCATCCAATAGACAAGGATGTCAGCCCCGCACCGTGTCTTCCTTTTTAGATGACACCCGAACGCATGACAGTGTTTCCATTGCAGACACTGCAAGGCTCCAGGCGGACATCAACCAAATCTTTTAGTGGGCTGCAGAAAACTATGAAGTTAACATGGGAAAATTTTTAAATTTCTCAGATATGGGGAAAAAAGGGAAAATTTAAAACTTCATCGATACAAAAAAAATTCGGGAAAAATGGGGGAAAAACCAACGCAAAGACCTGGGAGTGATTATGTTGGGATCCACCCAAAGGGCCATAACATTGTATCAATCGCATCCTAGAAAAAGACAGGATGGATAATGGGAAACCCTTTAAAAAAGGGGGGGCCGCCATGATGACACTCTTTTGGGCCTTTTTTATCAGGCTGGGAAAATTGCCCCCTAACAGCACCTTTCAAGGCAGGTAAATTGCGCCTAGAAAATGTACAAAAACCCCCGGGGCCTAACGGAGATAAAACACCTCATCTGGGGGCGCTTTAGGTTTTTAAACCTGTTTTCCCGAACCGGAGGGAGAGATAAGATTATATCCCCGGAAAACCCCAGAGGACTAGTACTCACTCACACCTTACACCTAGTAGCAGCCCCATTAACACTCACCACTTACACCTTACACCTAGTAGCAGCCCCATCAACACTCACCACTCACACCTTACACCTAGCAGCAGCCCCATCAACACTCACCACTCACACCTTACACCTAGCAGCAGCTCCATCAACACTCGCCACTCACACCTTACACCTAGTAGCAGCCCCATCAACACTCACCACTCACACCTTACACCTAGCAGCAGCCCCATTAACACTCATCACTCACACCTTACATCTAGCAGCAGCCCCATCAACACTCATCACTCACACCTTATACCTAGTAGCAGCCCCATCAACACTCACCACTCACACCTTACACCTAGTAGCAGCTCCATCAACACTCAACATTTACACCTAGCAGCAGCCCCATCAACACTCACCACTCACACTTTACACCTGGCAGCCCCCATCAACAATCACCACTCACACCGTACACCTTTCAGCCCCATCAACATACACACCTGGCAGCCCCACCAACACTCACCACCCACACCTTACACCTGGCAGCCCCACCAACACTCACCACCCACACCTTACACCTGGCAGCCCAATCAACAATCACCATCCACACCTTACACATGGCAGCCCCATCAACACTCACACTTTACTCCTAGCAGCCCCACCAACACTCACCACTGGCAGCCCCACCAACAATCATCACCCACACCTTACAACTGGCAGCCCCACCAACACTCACCACTCACACCTGGCAGCCCCACCAACAATCACCACTCACACCTGGCAGCCCCACCAACAATCACCACCCACACCTTACACCTGGCAGCCCCGCCAACAATCACCACCCACACCTTACACCTGGCAGCTCCACCAACACTCACCACTCGCACCTGGCAGCCCCACCAACACACCACCCACACCTGGCAGCCCTACCAACAATCACCACCCACACCTTACACCTGGCAGCCCCCACCAACGCTCACTACCCACACCTTACACATGGCAGCCCCACCAACGCTCACCACTCACACTTTACACCTGGCAGCCCCACCAACGCTCACCACCCACACCTTACACCTGGCAGCCCCACCAACGCTCATCACCCATACCTTACACCTGGCAGCCCAACCAACAATCACCATCCACACCTTACACCTGGCAGCCCCATCAACACTCACACTTTACTCCTGCAAGCCCCACTAACACTCACCACTCACACCTGGCAGCCCCACCAACAATCACCACCCACGCCTTACAACTGACAGCCCCACCAGCACTCACCACTCACACCTGGCAGCCCCACCAACAATCACCACTCACACCTGGCAGCCCCACCAACAATCACCACCCACACCTTACACCTGGCAGCCCCACCAACAATCACCACCCACACCTTACACCTGGCAGCCTCATCAACACTCACCACTCACACTTTAATATGGCAGCCCCACCAACACTCACCACTCGCACCTGGCAGCCCCACAAACACACCACCCACACCTGGCAGCCCTACCAACAATCACCACCCACACCTTACACCTGGCAGCCCCACCAACGCTCACTACCCACACCTTACACATGGCAGCCCCACCAACGCTCACCGCTCACATTCTTACACATGGCAGCCCCACCAATGCTCACCACCCACACCTTACACCTGGCAGCCCTACCAATGCTCACCACCCACACCTTAGACCTGGCAGCCCCACCAACGCTCACCACCCACACCTTACACATGGTAGCCCCATCAACACTCACCACTCACACCTTACCTGGAGGTTACCTGGAGGTTATTCCGGGGATCAACGCCCCCGCGGCCCGGTCCACGACCAGGCCTCCCGATGGATCAGGGCCTGATCAACTAGGCTGTTACTGCTGGCCGCACGCAGTCCGACGTACGAGCCACAGCCCGGCTGATCCGGCACTGACTTTAGGTATCTGTCCAGCTCTCTCTTGAAGGCAGCCAGGGGTTTATTGGCAATTCCCCTAATGCTTGATGGGAGGCTGTTGAACAGTTTTGGGCCCCGGACACTTATGGTGTTTTCTCTTAGTGTACCAATGGCGCCCCTACTTTTTATTGGCGGCATTTTGCATCGCCTGCCCAGTCTTTTACTTTCGTAGGGAGTGATTTCTGTGTGCAGATTTGGGACCATTCCTTCCAAGATTTTCCAAGTGTAGATTATGATATATCTCTCCCTCCTGCGTTCCAACGAGTACAAGTCAAGTGCTTTCAAGCGTTCCCAGTAGTTAAGGTGCTTGACAGAACTTATACGTGCAGTAAAGGATCTCTGTACACTCTCTAGATCTGCGATTTCACCTGCTTTGTATGGAGATGTTAATGTACAGCAGTATTCCAGCCTAGAGAGAACAAGTGATTTGAAAAGGATCATCATGGGCTTGGCATCTCTAGTTTTGAAAGTTCTCATTATCCATCCTATCATTTTCTTTGCACGTGCGATCGTGGCACTGTTGTGATCCTTGAAAGTGAGATCCTCAGACATTACTACTCCCAGGTCCCTTACATTATTTTTCCGCTCTATTGTATGGCCGGAGTCAGTAGTATACTCTGTTCTAGTTATTATCTCCTCCAGTTTTCCATAACGGAGTAGTTGGAATTTGTCCTCATTGAACATCATATTGTTTACCGTTGCCCACTGGAAAACTTTGTTTATATCTTCTTGGAGGTTAACCGCGTCCTCAGCAGATGACAGCCTCATGCAGATCCTAGTATCATCCGCAAAGGATGATACGGTGCTGTGGTGTATATCTCTGTTTATGTCTGATATGAGGATAAGGAATAAGATGGGGGCGAGTACTGTGCCTTGTGGAACAGAGCTCTTCACTATGGCAGCCTCCGATTTAACTCTGTTGACCACTACTCTTTGTGTTCGATTTGTTAGGAAGTTGAAGATCCATCTCCCCACTTTCCCAGTTATTCCTTTAGCACGTATTTTATGGGCTATTACGCCATGATCGCATTTGTCAAATGCTTTTGCAAAGTCTGTGTATATTACATCTGCATTCTGATTTTCTTCCAGTGCATCCAAGGCCATGTCATAGTGATCCAGTAGTTGTGAGAGGCAGGAGCGACCTGCCCTGAACCCATGTTGCCCTGGATTGTGCAGATTTTGGGAATCCAGGTGATTTGCAATCCTGCTTCTTAGCACTCTTTCAAAGATTTTTATGATGTGGGACGTCAGAGCTATTGGTCTATAGTTCTTAGCTAATGCTTTGCTGCCACCTTTATGGAGCGGGGCTATATCCGTTGTTTTAAGTGACTGTGGAATTTCACCCATGTCCAAGCTCCTCCTCCATAGTGTACTTAGGGCACGCGAGAGGGGTTTCTTGCAGTTCTTAATGAAAACAGAGTTCCACGAGTCTGGGCCCGGGGCTGAGTGCATAGGCATGTTGTCAATGGCTTTTTCGAAATCTATCGGAGTTAGGGTAATGTCGGAAATCTGGCATACATTTATGGAGTTTTGAGGCTCATTCATGAAGAAATCATTTGGGTCGTCGATCCTCAGACCGATTAGTGGTTCACTAAACACAGAGTCGTACTGGGATTTCAATATTTCACTCATTTCCTTGTTGTCGTCTGTGTAAGTCCCATCCTGTCTGAGTAAGGGCCCGATACTAGATGTGGTATTTGCCTTGTTTTTGGCATATGAAAAGAAATATTTGGAATTTCTTTCAATTTCACTAATAGCTTTAAGCTCCTCCTGCCTCTCCATCAACACTCACACCTTACACCTGGCAGCCTCACCAACAATCACCACCCACACCTTACACCTGGCAGCCCCATCAACACTCACCACTCACACTTTACACATGGCAGCCCCATCAACACTCACACCTTACACCTGGCAGCCTCACCAACAATCACCACCCACACCTTACACCTGGCAGCCCCATCAACACTCACCACTCACACTTTACACATAGCAGCCCCATCAACACTCACTCCTTACACCTGGCAGCCTCACCAACAATCTCCACCCACACCTTACACCTGGCAGCCCCACCAACGCTCACCACCCACACCTTACACCTGGCAGCCCAACCAACGCTTACCACCCACACCTTACACCTGGCAGCCCCACCAACGCTCACCACCCACACCTTACACCTGGCAGCCCAACCAACGCTCACCACCCACATCTTACACCTGGCAGCCCCACCAACACTCACCACTCACGCCTGGCAGCCCCACCAACACTCACTACTCACACCTGGCAGCCCCATCAACACTCACCACTCACACTTTAAACATGGCAGCCCCATCAACACTCACACCTTACACCTGGCAGCCCCACCAACACTCATACCTCGTTGCTCACCAAACAGAGCACTCTAGGCAACGCCTTGCTGTCAGTTTCCCCTAATAAACAGCCGTAAAAATGTTAATTATTGGTTATGCGAGAATGTTAACATAATTAAAGAGCATCCGGAAAGGGATTTAAGTATTAGGTTAAATGTACATAGTAATGCAGTACTACTACTACTAGTAATAATAATACAATAAATTTATGGGGAGTGTTAAATACGTAGATGTCATATAGAAGGCAATCAGATTCGATTCAGCGAGGATAGTTCCAGTTCCTTGGATCAAGACCAGTTCACCTGCATTATGGAACCTTCCTTTTAATAGTTCATGTTATATGTCATATGGTATTAAACATACCACGTTTTATAACGCTAGGCGCCTACAATTGCCTCCCAGCACGCATAAGGGGGATTACCAATAGACCCCTGGCTGTCTTCAAGAAGGCACTGGACAGGCACCTAAAGTCAGTACCTGACCACCCGGGCTGTGGTTCGTACGTCAGCTTGCGCGCGGCCAGTAGTAACAGCCTGGTTGATCAGACCCTGATCCACCATGAGACCTGGTCTAAGACCGGGCCGCGGGGGTGTTGACCCCCGAAACCCTCTCCAGGTAAACTCCAGGTAATGAAATCAGTAGACATGTTCACAACTAGTGCTAGGTGACCCCCGGCCAGCTGCTGTATCGTTCTTTGCTTTAAAACTTGTTTGCATATTTACCTAAGTATTTACAGTGCTCGTGAGGATGGTATTCAAACGGAAGGAGAATGAAATTAGTTTCACAGCTTACCTTCCTGCGAATGCGGTTGACATTAGGAGGAAACAGTGATTTCACTGGACGCCTAGCGTTATGAACCGTGGTGATGTGTCGACTCTAGAGCATCAGGAATTTGGTATGAGTCCTGGGTTCGGTTCCCGGCCAGCTGCATTACTGTTCGCTTTAAAACCAATCGTTTTCGTGGTTCCATTCCCTAGTGGCAAAACTAGCCACCAATGGATGGAGAGAACTGGCTCAAGGCCTCCTACACTATTGCAAGTGCTTCTTCAGGAGCAATGCAATGTTACAAAATGCAAGGTTATAATAGCTCGTGACGAGGCACGTGCAAAAGGCCTAGAGCTAGCTCTTTCCATCCTCTGGTGGCTAGTTTTGCATTTTACAATCATTTGTCTGCGATTATCATTCATAATTAAGACTAACACACTAATATATTCCCAGATCGCTAGACATCATTAGTTTACTAACATTGTGGTGTGAAGTGATATGGTTTTATATATCTATACATATCCTGATGGCATGAAGATACATAGTGATGCAAGCTTAGGCCTGAGTAATGGCGTGGAGGAGACACTGGTAGAGATGTGGCCTTCAACCGTGTCTGATCTCTGTTGCCATATGCTCAACACTTCCTCCTCGCAAAGAAAACACAGTCATGTTCCTCGCGAGTTTGTGTTGAATTTCCCAATCCTATGTGTTTATAGTTTCACGAAGAGCGCTTGTACACTAGGAATGTGTCATACAGGAATGCTGCAGCAGTACTTGTACGACGGTAACACCTCAAGTGTTGGAACACAGCCAATGTAATCCCTTAGCTCAGCCAACTTTTTCCTTAAGACTGTTATTTAGGGTAGTTATGAACTAATATACATAGTTTCAACATAGACACCTTGATTTATAAAGCTGTTGTTTGACAGATGGCCACCATCACTACATGAGAAGCCGTATTAAGGAAGAATAGTACCCGGCTGTCAAGTTTCAGCTGCCAACTCCCTCCGAAAAATACCAGGATTGCTTTCTGTAACAGAATAACTTATACAGAGTTACAAATGTCGTCAAGTAAAGTGAGCCTCCAAATAGTCCAGAATATGCATAAATTTATTTAAATATTAGGGCTATACCAAGAGTTGCAGATACAACTGGAGAAACTATTAATGTGAAAGTGCGCGCGCAAGCTGGCTGCTGAGTGGGTGTGTATATATAAGGTTGGGTGGGTGCGGCTCCCTGCCTGGCTTCCACAGTGTCTTGTGTCAGTGTGTAACAGCTGCGCCTTCATCACCATCAAACATTTAACAATGGGTGAGGTTAATTATGCTATTGTTTTCATCTGGCCCTAATACTTCACAAATTGGAATCTGAGCTTTGCGTATGTTTTGCTTTTGACATTTTTTAATATTTTTTTTTTCACAATTAAGTGGGGTAATAGTTACTGACAACTACTCGCTTAAATCGGGCTATTATTTCACTATTTTTGGAAAAGCCCCTGATTTTGACGAACTGTGGGCAGACAAAACTACATGATTGTTTAGTTTAGGGTGGCACCTTCTGCCCTCTTCATTAGACCAGGGTTCGATCCCAGCATAAATGGAAACTTCAGTGTTACTCCTATTCACCCAGCAGCAAAGATACCTGGGCGTTCCAAGACTTTTAATTGTGCAACATGAGCTGCTGGTTTTTGCACCCCTTGCTCACCCACTGAGCTTCGTCGCAATGAATCTTGACCACCTAATTACGTCTTTACATATGTTTAGTCATAATCATTTTGGGTAATTACAAAATATGGAGATAAAGAAAATGATCTCAACCCTTAAAAAAAATAGTAATTAAGATTTCAAGTCTTCTCATTCTTCTAGCCAATGCAAAACAGCAGTCTAAAGATTTCGGCATTTTGGCAAACCACTTATTTCTTGTAGGGTTTGCTTGCTTTCTAAAAGTTTAGGAATGGGGAAAGTGTTATTCGGGAGGGTCGGTAACCCAGCAAAATTATTCATTTAAAACTATACCAGTCTGGCAGATCCTTTCCCAGGATGACTCTCAAATACGCTAACTCCCCAGTACCTAATTATTACTAGGTGTACAATTATGTAGGCATAATTAGTCCTAACCAGGGATAAGGAATGAGCCTCCTACTTATTAATAACCCTACTTGATAAATAATAAAATGCCATTAGCTTACCACTTTTAAGTACAATACTTTAGAATTCAAAAAGAAATATCCAAAGGAGTAAACTTGCTGTTAATGAAAATCTAATGTTCATAAAGGAAATTAAATGTTATGCCAGACTGTTAGACCGGGGGGGGGGGCTTAAATGTCAATTCATGAAAGAAATTTAAAGATAAATAGCAAGACTTAATATAAAATCCAGTCTTCTAAAAGTATACCACTTCAGAGTGCCACTCTTTACTCACCATAATGCTGGTAGCTTGCCTCCTAACATAGCTCTTCCTGCTGCTTTTTCCTCTACCACCCCTAGACTTTCCTTAATCAACGGATCTGTTATTGCCTCTGCTAGAAAGCCAAAATACACAATATGGGTATTTCACTCAACGCGGCCAGTTCGCGTCCATGGATCTAACCCCCCCCCCTCCCCCGGATCTTGGTGATCCGAGGCAGTTAGAATAGATTTTCAAGAAATTGTATTCTTAGTTTAATGCTAGTTCAGGCATGTCCGACTTCATGCTCATGGAGGACTAAAGAATCCAGAGAAGTTTAGCTCTAATCTCAATTTGTGACTGGTTTCATGCACAAGAATGTTTCATTCATGTCTCGGGTTATTGAAAGTAATAAGAATGTGATAAACCACTTTTAACTTTCTAAACTTTAGCGGTATGACAGTTCGAACGTTACTATGGCGAAAGCTTAGTCAAAGATTCCAATAAATCTTGGTACCATCTGGCTGGTTCAGGATAACAGCACTTGCCACCTTTCCCCTGTCAGTTAAGGGAGCAAGCAATCATTTAGTGATTGCAGGTCATGTATGATCCAGAACACTGAAGAGATTTCATTTTCTTGTAGGTGGGCATGTCAATTGCCTGCCAGGATGGCGGGAAGTGTTTTAGCAAAATTCCTGTAATTTTATTTTTATTCACCGGTCCCATGACGTTAGTTCTTGAAATACTGCTTTAATCCTACGCGATATTAGCGAGACGTAGCCTCGTCCTGGGGTCAAAGGATAAAACTGATCCCAGTGGAAGTAGGACAGTAGCTTCATTAAGGGTTATTCTGAGCTACTAACCCTCTGTTAATTCGCAAATAACTCTAATAACCTGCAGTTTCATATTTAAGAGTTATTCGGTGTATTCGTCGGGGTATTGCTCCTAGTTATTCACCGTTAATTATAAGTATAATCTACTTAATTGTTTAGAAAACTACGGAACTGTCACGTTCAGACGTGCTCGGGTCACTGACAAGGAGGAAAAAAAACTAGGAATAAATTTCTGCCACTGCCAGACGAGCACGCCCAAGGTCACCCGCCAGTGTACACGCCCCTCCCTCACATGTGGTGAGAATGCTACCAGCGTGCGCGCTCACATTCTCCTTCTCCCTTTTGACACTCGGCTTGCCCCCTCCCCATGACACTTCTCAATATGGCACCCCCCCCCCGCCTTGAAACTAACGTGTACTGACTACCTTGTTGGTCAACGAATACACAACTTGCACGCTCGTGCTCATACAGGTGCACATGCAGGCATCCATATGCAGGAGCCTTTATCATTTTGGACCATATATTAATCTAAATACACTATCTGCGGTGTACGTACACATTCTGCAGCACACAGCTTGCTATGTATTTAAAAACTTTTACTTGTTAAATTTAGCACATTCCTGAATATGCTTTAATTGTATGGAATCCTTGCCTAGTAATTACTTTTATCCGGAGGGAGGAAAGGTGATACGCTCGAGAACTGGTAGAATTGTGGCTGTTATTAACAAAGGCATAAACGGTTTAACGTAAGCTTCGGCTGAGGTCAAAGTAATTAGCACTTTAGGGAACAAAAGGTAGAAAAATTTAAAGTTTGAGAATTAGGTACTGCCCATTAATATAATCACCCTCAAGTATTCACTGGCAAACTAACAATTGTTATTCGCCAAATATTCGTGCGAACTCTTGCACTAGTCTAAACAGCGACCTTGAAGGATCATGGGGTAGCCTGCCGGCCATTGATTTAGCTGCGGACGAAAGTATGGTGAGGAGGATGGAGGAAGCAATCTCTGCTTCTTAGACTTTCTGAAACCACTCTTATGCTGCGTGATTCCTACTCTTAATTCTTCTGGAACAGTCTGCTCTTCTAGGCTCACCACTGCCTTAAATAGGACTGCACTAATTTCCATATCCTGGTCACAACTCGGCGCTGGTGCTTTGTTTCGAGAATCTGTACTAGGGTCTGGACATGGTTATGCCTATTGTCCGAGCATTCGCGGGTTCACCAGAATGACTTGAGTAAATAGTAAAAATCTACCTTGTATTGTAAAAGTTTTTTTTTATTATATTTAAAACCAATACATTTTAACAAACATAAAGAAACTGTATGGATCTCAATCAAATTAACTGACAAACGGATTGCATCTATATGCTCGCAAGATATTGCTGCAAAACGTGCAACAATAACTTACGGCAAGAACATAGCTACAAAAAAAAAACTTTCACAGGGTCGTGAAGTGACACACATACACATTCATTGATGCAAAACCTTACATAAATATAAATTGTACATATAACATGACATCTGACATAAAGCTCAATACACTAGAACAGAAAATATACAAAAGTTATCAGTTAAATCCCATCCTTCGCATTAATCAAAAAACCAAAACCTAACATCATAATCTTGCTAGAACTTCCACATATGTATCCCTAACAATACAGCTTTACATATACCAACATACGAATGAACATAAAAAGAATACAGCTTAGAACAAAAACTGAAGGCGCAATACTGTTACAATAAACCCATATACAAAATCTCCTACACAAATGGACTACGTCACTAAACGGTCTAGATGTCTGTATACCATACAGACTAAAACTTAACATCAAGAACTTAGCATTGACACCAAACCGGTATCAGGGTACAGACCATAATTATAAACTTTAAAAAGAATCTAATCGTACATACATAAAGTATTACATAACGCCTGACCCATGACAAAGGCTCAATACGATAGGGACACACACACACACACACACACACACACACACACACACACACACACACACACACACACACACACACACACACACACACACACACACACACACACACACACACACACACACACACACACACAGTGCTGTTTCTGGTATTTGTGAACGACATGACAGAAGGAATAAACTGAGGTGTCCCTGTTTGCAGATGACGTGAAGTTGATGAGAAGAATTCACTCGATCGAAGACCAGGCAGAACTACAAAGGGATCTGGACAGGCTGCAGACCTGGTCCAGCAATTGGCTCCTGGAGTTCAATCCCACCAAGTGCAAAGTCATGAAGATTGGGGAAGGGCAAAGAAGACCGCAGACGGAGTACAGTCTAGGGGGCCAGAGACTACAAACCTCACTCAAGGAAAAAGATCTTGGGGTGAGTATAACACCAGGCACATCTCCTGAAGTGCACATCAACCAAATAACTGCTGCAGCATATGGGCGCCTAGCAAACCTCAGAACAGCATTCCGACATCTTAATAAGGAATCGTTCAGGACCCTGTACACCGTGTACGTTAGGCCCATATTGGAGTATGCGGCACCAGTTTGGAACCCACACCTAGCCAAGCACGTAAAGAAACTAGAGAAAGTGCAAAGGTTTGCAACAAGACTAGTCCCAGAGCTAAGAGGTATGTCCTACGAGGAGAGGTTAAGGGAAATCAACCTGACGACACTGGAGGACAGAAGATGGGGGAACATGATAACGACATACAAAATACTGAGAGGAATTGACAAGGTGGACAAAGACAGGATGTTCCAGAGATTGGACACAGTAACAAGGGGACACAGTTGGAAGTTGAAGACACAGATGAATCACAGGGATGTTAGGAAGTATTTCTTCAGCCACAGAGTAGTCAGTAAGTGGAATAGTTTGGGAAGCGATGTAGTGGAGGCAGGATCCATACATAGCTTTAAGCAGAGGTATGATAAAGCTCACGGTTCAGGGAGTGACCTAGTAGCGATCAGTGAAGAGGCGGGGCCAAGAGCTCTGACTCGACCCCCGCAACCTCAACTAGGTGCGCGCGCGCACACACACACACACACACACACACACACACACACACACACACACACACACACACACACACACACACACACACACACACACACACACACACACACACACACACACACACACACACACACACACACACACACACATGCACGCGTACACGCAAAATGTTTCACAAAACCACATTAGTCAGAAGCACTGTATGCACAAAGCAAAACGGTATAAAAGTATGTCTCATCATGCACAAACCCAGCACGGAACATAAATACAAACTAAAACACTTCATGTCGCAAAGAACTTATTACTCGAGAATCGTGTCATATAAGACTGATACACATCAAAATAATACATATAAAAAAAAAAATCTACTATATTATACCTACATTCTGAAAAGTGTTATATCGATCATAACGAGACCTTGAGCTCTACATCGGCACTTGGATGCCATAAAGCCTCAATGAAAACCAGGAAACCATTCCAAACCCACATTCACAACTATCACGACCCCCCCCCCAAGGAGGAGAGCCCGCTGTGACCCCCTGACTCCCTCCAACCTATGAAAACCCCTTCACTCGCTCATTATCAGATTTAAGAGAATCCCTAACGTTAGCATTCTATACCCCTCTTGAGAAAGCCTGATCCCCCCCCCCCCACCTCCCATACAAATCTGTTACGACACATCGTACGATAGAACGTTACTGCAAGAACCTTCCTTCTCTCCTCACTATCCCCTCTCCCCCTCATCACCCACGACATATATATATATAATCTACCATGATATAATCTAAAGCTCTTATGACACCCTCGTCTAACCCACCCATATCTAGACTTAAAGCACGCAAAACACACCCCACGGCCACCCACCCTCTACCAACCTACTTAACCAGCACCTAACCTCCTCCTAGCCCTTCACAAAAGTAAACTACATGAAACGCTCTCATCCCCTCCACAGATACCACACCCCCTATCCTCTACAACCTGTCTTGTTTTGTAGTATCTCACCAGACGGAAGGATCCCATGCAGAAAACGAAGCATCACCTCACGCGCCCGAGGGTGTAGCTTCATTTTACTAAATCTAAACCAAATACTCTTCCACGCATACATGGGGGAACAAACCCTCAACTGGGACAACGCACCTACCTACAAGTGACCTACACAAATCCCTTATACAAACCTTTCTCAGTTCCCTAACCAACATCACAGCCCTTAAAACGATTTCGCATTCCCTCAACTCCATTCCTCGATACCACATACCCAGCCTGTCTTGTATCCTTCCCATCTGTCCTGCGTTCACACCCTCATGCAACACTTCCCATTTAATAAACACACATTTAGCCCTCCGCCTCAAATCCATCGACCCCAACCCACCCTGACTTATAGGTAACATTACAACTTCCCTCCTTAACCAATCACAACGTGAACTCCACAAAAATTTGTACACCCATCTTAGAATCCCCGCAATCGCTGTCCCTGTAATTGGGAACACGGCTGCAACATGCCAAACCTTGCTATACAATAAAATGTTTGACTATCACTCGCTGTATAAGAGTTAGGTGCTGGGGTCTCGGAACACCTAGATGCCCCACGATCCTTTCCAATAACCTATCAGTTTTCCTCTCGCGCTGCAACCATGTCATCCTTATAAATAATACCACAAATCTTTAAAGACACGCCCATTCTTTAACAACATTACATCTCTCTTCTCCCCCACCCAAGAACCCAACCCCATGCACCTTGACTTCGCATTATTTACCTCCATACCCGTGGCACTTCCAAATAATTGCACAACCTCGTCCAACACTCCCATTGACATCCCTTCATGAATGAGAACAGTGGTGTCAACATATCCAATTAAACCCGGCCAGGCCCTCCCTCCCTCCCTCCCACCCACCACACTTCCCTCGCCTGGAATACATAAGCTACGGTCAACCATTCTATAAAAGGGGTCCTGGAAACTCTTAACAATATTTGGGACATGGGGCATCCCTGTCTAAGGCCTCTACCCATTGCAATTTCCCTCCCCATACATCCATTAATCTGTATCCTCATTTTTGCCCCCTTTGTACAACGTATTTACCCACTCGACTATTTCCTCCCCAAAACCCTGTCTCCCAAGTATAAACTGCAAAGCTCCCCTTTCCACTATCATATGCTCCCTGCCAATCTAGAGCCAACAAAGCCACCCCTCCACCCCCACCCTTAGCTTCCACAAAACTTCTCAGTATCCCATGTCCTTCAATCATCGACCTTCCCAGCAACCCAAACTGAGATTTTGACACCACCCTCCCCACAACACATTTGAACCTATTACCTAAAATTTTTGCAAAAAAAAATCTTAAGTCTGCACACATCAGCGATATGGCTTGGTACTCCCGAAGGGTGGGCTGCCCCTTGCCCTTCGGGACCAACACTACAACTGCTGTTACCTGCTTCTCCCCCAACTTGCCCTTCTCCTTCATACGATTAAATAACCTAACTATAAATCCCCTTATTAACGTCCAATGATGTAAATAAAATTCTACCGGGAGACCATCAGTACCCGGAGCTTTCCCCTTCCTCGTTCCCCTTAACGCATTCTCTATTTCCTCTGCCATAATATTCCCACTAAAGCCTTTCTATCACTATTTCCTAAATTACACGTCTCATACGTACACACTGTCTAACGCCACTTCGCCCCCCCCCCTTGTTCCAGTATTTCTCGTACCAAGCCTCCGCATAGGCACACATCCCCTCCGTGGTTCGTATCTCCTGCCCTGCTCTATAATTCCCAACCATCTCGGTTACCTCTAAACATGGGATAGCTGTCACCGCCTGCCTCTGCTTTTGATGCCGCAAAACACACGCTGATGGCTTGTCGCCCCAAAGCACTTCTTCCACCCCTGCCTGCACCCTTACAGCTTGAAACCTTTCATTTTGCAACACCCTCAACCTCCCCTTTATTTCAGCTATTTCATACATAGGAAAATTATTCCCACCCACCCATAGCAACCTCTTAACCTATCATCTAAATAGTTAGCCAGTCCATATTTTAAATTAATACGTTTTCCTTCTCGCATAAAACTTTCTAATACTTTCCTTTGCAACACTATCCCACCATGTCAATGTCATCCACTCCCTGTTCTTCCACACTAAGCTCCCTCCATAGGACTGAAAACCCCTCCAACCCCTCCTCATCACCTAACGCTTATATTTAATTTCCAATAACTTCTATATATGTTCACGAGCATCCCCCACCCAACCTCCACCACCACTGCCCTATGATATGACATTGTAGCCTCAACAGTACTGAAAGATTTCACATCCACTCCCTTTGAAAGGTACTCTATCTTGGTCTCGCAGCATATCCACTACTAACAAATGTATATTCAGTCTCAACCCCCGCCCCCCCAAGGCATCACGTAACCTAACATCCCTTAATAAATCCCTAAGAGCCACAGACATATCCAGCCCCTTTTGGGTCCACATCAGCCACCCTGATTACACTATTTGTCCCCACCAACTATTGCCACCTCTGGCAGTGCACTTAAGAAAAACAAAAGATCCTCACACACAAAATCATTCTTTACCTGTATGTTATTTTCTGCCAGCACATACACACTCGCAAAAGACAAATGCTTACCCATCCACCACCCATCCACACGCAACACCCTCCCTCCCCCTCTCTCGCTTCTCTGCAAAACAAATGGGCTCGTCTCCCTTATTAAAATTCCCACACCACCTTTTAGACTGGGAGATGGCAGGGTCACTACTCGAAATCCTGCCACCTCCAACACCCTACCCTCTTTAAAATTGTGCTCCTGCAGGAACACAACATCCACTCTAGATTTATTCAGGAAATTACGAAACCAATCTCTCTTCATACCGCTACATAACCCATTAACATTTACAAACATACACCTAAGGCCTATTAAAGTTTCCACCCCTGCTTCCTCTCATCACTCTTTACAACTCCAGAGCTTGAATTTAAGTTTGACACCTTCAGAGTGCTCTCTTCCCCCTTCCCCTTCTTCCGGTGCCTCCTATCATGGCTACCACCACCTACACCACTACCTTCACACTTCACCTCAGTCTGTTTCCCAGGCCTTTGTGCAGGCATTAGGACGTCATCAGAATTTGATGTAGCCACCCTCTTTCTCGTGAGTCATGTTACACATGTCTTGGTCAGATGTTGCCTCTCGATGAACCTCCACCTGAGAATGGTTTAATGATTCAACGGACGACTCCAAACCACCATCACATCCCAAAATGTGTCTGACTGTCTGGAAGCAACGACTCTCCGATGACGCCACGCTCAGATGTAACGTCCCTCTCAGGTGGTGACAGTCTTCAACACCTCGACTAATTCCTCCTCAATCTCAAGAACCTTCTCCTGTAACTGCTGCTCCTCCTTATCCAAAGGAGACGACACCTGATCAGGCAGCTGGGGGCGGGACTCCAACTCTCCACCAGTCCTGTGTGCCCGATCCACTATCTCGCTCCACGAAACACCTCGCCCTCCATCTGATGTTTGTTCCTCACCTGCCACCTTTGAAGCAGGGGCTGCGACGTCCACCACAGGTCCAGGCACATGTCTTTGCTTGTCATAGGTCGCCGCTATGTGATCATACTCGCCACATAGGCGGCACATACGTCGTTGTCCTGGGTACATTACCATTGCCTGCATCCTGAATTCTTGTAGATACACATAGGACGGTATTGGGTGCCTCAGTCATCATTTTGAGGTTGAAAGAACCCTCTGGAAAACCAGCATAGGCGCCTGCCCCCCACGTACCATGTTGAGCATAATGCACCATCCCATACGTCTCCGAAACTTTCCTTATATCCGCCTCGTCTGCCTCAAAGGGAACGTTGCGTAACTTGATCCACGTATGCCATAAAACATCTATCATTCTTACACTGACAGCTGGTGTGATGCTAAGACTTGCATCCTGAAACCTGGTGACTAACGATTCATAAACCGTTGCCGATAGCAGTTTGACGAAAATTCTTTGGCCTCTATTTAATGCTACTCCATACAAGTCACTATCTTGTATGCCATGCGTCTCCCGGATGACCTTTGGCAATAAGGCTTGCGCAGAACTAGGCGTTATCGTTCCTCTAAGTAGCTTTATGCCTACAGTATTTATCCGGCGTCTCGGACTAACCGCCATCTTGACAATCACAGTGCACCTATATTGTTAGAGGCATGACAGCACCACTTCACACCACTGCAGCCAGGTAACTGACAAGGGAGCTCGCCTACAAACAGCAGAGGGGTGCAGAGCACAACCGCACTTTACTGTGGTCAGGCAGCAAATGATTGTAAAAGATTAGGTAAATGCAAATGGAGCAATCCAGACAACAGCTGCAGGGTTTAGTTACCTTAAACTCCCTCGGGTGCTGATGCTGTGTTAAATTAAATTTGCCTGGATGTAACTCGTAACATGCATACCAGTAAATGGTAACAAAGATAATTATTCTTTATCAAGGTTACAAAGACTAGGAATTTTAGGACACCTAAGTCGCAAAAAAGTCCTCCTACGATAATCTCTCTCCACAAGTCACTCTGGACCTATATTAATTTCAAATGAAATATACATCACCAGGAATTCTGGTAAAAACATTATAAATGTGGACTGTATATTTAAAATGTGAATACATATACATTGAAGGAGAATTTATAATAATGAGACTCTACAATTAGTCTGGAGATTTGAGTCTCATACTCAAACCCCTGCCTAAATTTATGAAGTAAATGCTGGCCAGAATTTCAACACAAAATAGAAACGACTTAGCTGGGGCTACAAAGTTATCCTGTCCATTCGTCTAATGCTCACATTATGCAGGACTGCAAATCCAACAATTTTGGCTCCTATTTGAGAGGTTTAAGCCCAATATAACTCCTAAGAGCGACGAAAATTCTTTAGATTTTCACTAACGTTTGTCTTGGTCAGTTCAAAACTTTTCAACCCTTCCCCAGCGACGCTCGCCCATCGCTGGTTCTTTATTTACAAATTAATTTTTATTACCTACAATATATTACACTAATTTACATACAAAATACACTATTTTTGGAGAATATATAGTATTTTCCACAGATGCCCAATAACTTGCTGAATTTGCATTCTGATTTAAAGAAAATTATGAACGAAAGGTTTTTAACTACATGGTTCTTAACTTAATTTTACGTAATATAACTATCAAAAACAATACGCGGACCACAACATAAGAGGTACAGACGTGTATGCACAGGGCTCCTGACCAGCAAAATGTGAGCAGTCATGAAGATCTCTTCACAAAATTAAATTTCTAAAAATGTACAATGGGATAAAGTAAACCATGCTCTAAATGAAACGAGCTGGAAAGACATCCTAAACACGGATCCGAACATTTGCAATGAAAAAATGAATTCTGTGGTTCTTGATATCTGCTAAAGACATTCCATTAAGAAAAAGAAAGATGTAAACTAGAAAAACGTTCCCTATAAAGGCGAAAAGAGCTGCTGAGAGGGGCCAATATATCTGAAATACAAAGGGAGGCACTAGTCAATGAAATTGCAAATATCGAACTTAAGCTGAAGGATCTTACAGGAGACAAGAATCAAAAGAACTAAGCCATAATGGAAATCGAAAAAAAAAAATACTTGTGCCAAATCTAAGGCAAAAACATCCAGTATTGGGGCCCCTGCTTAGGCGGGATGGGACATACAAATGACAGCCAAGAAATGAGATGCTAAGTCCCAATATGACTGTTCACCGACCCACTGCCCAGACTAAGGGTCGACAATCCAAATTAATTCTTTATGAACGAAACTCAATCTGGTAATCTAAAAAATCTGATATTATTCTAACTCCACAAGACTTTGAAGAGGCAATAAATGACATGCCCATGCACTCTGCCCTATTCCCAGACTCGTGGAACTCAGTGTTCATGAAGAATTGCAAGAAGCCCCTATCGTGTGCCTTCAGCATTTTGTTAAGGGAGAATGGCCACAGGGTCATCTCTCACACTAAAAAAACAGACATAGCCCCACTCCACAAAGGTGGCAGTAAAGCAATTGCAAAGAACTACAGACCGATAACACTAACATCTCGTCTCATAAAAATCTTTGAGAGTTCTAAGAAGCAAGATCGCCAACCACCTAGATACCCATCAGTTACACAACCCAGGGCAACACGGGTTTCGAGCAGGTCGCTCCTGCCTGTCCCAGCTACTGGACCACTATGACAAGGTCCTGGATGCTGTGGAGGATAAACAAAATAGATGTAGTATACACAACTTTGCAAAAGCTTTCGACAAGTGACCATGGTGTAATAGCACACAATGCGTAATAAAGGAATAACTGGGAAAAGTTGGTAGGTGGATCTATAACTTTGAAAAATAGAACACGGTAATAGTAAACAGTAAAGTCCCAGGAAGACATGGTAAAAAGCTGTACCACAAGGCACGGTACCCGCTTCCATTCTATTCCTCATCTTCATTTCTGACAGAGATGTAAGCCATAGTTCTGTCTTCCTTTGCGGATGACCACCGGATTACCACAGCAGTGACCTCCCTCAAAGACGTCACGAGACTCCAAGCGGACATCAACCAAGTCTTCGAATGGGCCATTCAAAACAATGAAGTTCAACGAGGAGAAACTTCAACTCTGATATGGGAAACTTACGAAATAAAAAAAAAAAATGTATTAGGGTATACGACAAATTCTAACCATACAATAGAGCGGAAAAGTAATGTGAAGGACCTGGGAGTGATAATGTCAGAGGATGTAGTCTTCAAAGACCACAAAAACGTATCTACCTCATCCGCTAGGAAAATGATAGGATGGATAATGAGAACCTTCTAAACTAGGGATACCAAGCCCATGATTCTTCTCAAATCGCTTGTGCTCTCTAGGCTGGAATACTGCTGTACACTAACGGCCCCCTTCAAAGCTGGCGACATTGCAGACCTGGAGTGTACACTTTCACGAGGCACATACGATAAGGCGCCTAAACTACTGGGAACGGTTGAAGGTCCTTAATCTGTATTCCCTCTAACGCAGGCGAGAGATGATGATATACACTTGGAAGGTCCTGGAGGGATTGGTACCAAACCTGCACACGAAAATCACTCCCTATGAAAGCTAAAGACTTGGCAAAAAATGCAACATTCCCCCGATGAAAAGCAGGGGCGCCACGAGTACATAGAGATAACACAAGTGTCCGGGGCCCCCGACTGTTCAATTGCCTCCCAGCATACATAAGGGAGATTACCAATAGACCCCTGGTTGTCTTCAAGCAGGCACTGGACAAGCACGTAAGCACCTGACCAAACAGGCTGTGGTTTGTAAGTCAGCTTGCGTGCAGCCAGCAGTAACAGCCTGCTTGATCAGACCCTGATCTACCATGAGGTCTGGTCTCAGACCGGGCCGCGGGGGCGCTGACCCCCGAAATCCTCTCCAGGTAATAGCACCAGATACTTTTTTATATATGGCTCTTTTTTTTTTTTCTTTGCTTATTTTTCTTTACGTATTAGTGTTAACATTACTTAAATGAACAACAGTAAACGCTATACTTGACTACCCTTATCCTACCAGTTTAGCTTTTAGTGTGAAGAATCTTGTCTGTTTTCCATAATTTACCTGCAGAGGTTGTGGGAAACTTCATATTTGGGTGATTGTTCAATTGAAAGTATCCGTATCCCATATGCCAGCCCCCCGCCTGTATTTCAGTGGACACGAGAGGAAAAAGTGCTGAAGACCTGAAAGTTATCCCGTAAAGATTATCCTGGTTTACATAATTGGAAACTGGCACTTGCACAAAGTGAATATTGCACTAAGACATTCGCTTTGGAAGCTTCAAAGCTACCGCCAGAGGCATTCTTTAGTTATCGTATATGGATCTGCCTACCTACAACAGCACTTCTTGAAGCGGCTCCAGAAATTTCACTTCAAAATTGACTTTAATGCTTGAAGCACGTTGGATGATAGTCTGAAATTATCACAAGTGTTAAAGTTCCAAATTTACATAAAATTTAAAGGATGTGTGCAATACCCGTTCTTATAAAATTAGGCTAGCCAGTGGTTTTATAATTTAAATAAAGGTTATGAAAGTCTGAAACAAAGTAGGAGAGATAATAAGTCTGTGCTCACCGTAGTCTTTAAATGAAGTATAGGCAAGCATGTGGTAGCTTACAAAGTTTGACCAGAGTATCAAAAACAATTGGCGGTATCTTCTGTATAGACTCCACGATATTGTCACAGGTATAGTAGCAGTAATGGTATAAAAGACGCGCGGGAGCAACACCTGGGTATCTTTATGAAGTTTCGCCAGCCAATTGCTTATAAATTCTGTACAGAGGTCTCTAGTTTCAACACCATCAAATAACTTCTGTACTGAATTAATGAAGCCACTGGCTGGCGAAGCGTCATTATAGATTCCTAGGTATTCAAAGTGTCTCACTGTCGGTATTCTATACTAATACTGCTAAAAAAATATAAATTCTGCTATACTAGCCTTTAGTTTGGGAGTAGATCAGAAGAGCTTGCGCTTTATTGCTCGGAATGCAGATTCCAGCATAGTAATCGCCTATTTAAAGGTTAAAGCGGGTTAAAGCTTATAAAAGAAATGGCCATTTAAAAAAAAAATGGCAAATTGCCGCCTACACTTGCATCTCAATCTTCTGAAGATTCACATCTGAAAATTGCAAGCTTCTGCGAAGACGCTCTAGATATTACACCCTCAAGGTTGGTGCTTTGATGCTGATGGATTAGGTTCAAGGAACAGGACAGCCTCCCTTTCCTTAAATCTAACCTGAATGCCTCTTATCTCATGCGCTACAAGACTCTACTGGTTTACCGCCTCCATGTTGCTCTAATGCCTTGAAAGTCTGATGGTATACATACAATTAACCACCCCTAGCACACGAGAATCTTTCCCAAGTTAGTGCACCAACTTTGGAAACTTGAGTCGATCTGACCAGGCGTTCTAAGTGTATATAAAAATTGCGTAAGGAAAAACAATCTTCCCGAGATGATCAAAACCCGCCAGAGGCGGGACAAGATTGGGAGGCTAGTGTTGGTAAGGTATGACTTCACCCTCCAAAAATGTTGATGTAGGATTATCATATACGCAAGTCTCTTGCGTTGCAAGTTCTTAAATGTCAGGCTTGGAGGCTTGGTTTTTCTTTTTAGTTAGTTTCCTAAGTTTCTTGGTTCATCTGTAGAGTTGACAACCTAGTATTTATGGCATTAGCGCTTATACGCTCCTCCATTTCGCTTGGTTTCTTCGACTAACCCCGAATATATTTGCGCATTTAAATTTCAACTTTCTAAAACTATAATTAAGTTACATAAAGCAAAAATTGATGGCTGCATATTTGCAATCCTCTTTCGTCTAATACTGTATATTAAAGTTTGATAAATTGATATTAATGATGCTGCATGGATATTAGCACGAAGTGGAAGTAGTTTGTTCAGGATTAGTCTAATTTCTTACTTTAGTGAAGACCCCTTAAGTGTTCATGAATTTATTGTGCATTATTGGTCCAGTCTAGCTTAGTTGCTTCACTAGAAAGTTCATTTATTGGATTGGATTTTATGTAGGCGTGGAGACTTGTACGATTTGACAAATATCCCAATTTCTTCCAGTGAAGATCTCCACACCCACTACACCACTTATCGTGTATATGCTGCTGACGTCACCCACTAGAACACTTTAGATGTTGTGGGAGGGACAAGACCAAGTGGGAGAGCGCTTAGGGTTACTGATGAGGGGGTAAAGCCTGTATTTCTGTCTTAAGTCTCGTGTTTGTTTACTTTAGGGAAGGGGAGAGTAGAGGTAAGAAGCAGGCCTTTAGGTGTTTAGGTACAGGCGTGCAGGGCAGGAAAAGTAGGTAAGGGAAGGAGTGAAGGTATGAGGTAAGCTCACCAGAACAGATGGTAAGACTCTTGAGTGACCTTGCCTCCTACACACTGCCTTACCGCAGACGAGATGCTAGATACTCTAAATTTTCTAATTAAAAATCTTTTAACCACTTGATGATCCTTTGTTCCGGTAAAACACTTTATTTAAGGAATTCGACCTGGTTTCCATTCCTTGGATGGAATCTGAAGGGCTCCCATTACCCTTACTGCTGTATGATACTCTAAGGCAGTGGTTCCCAAACTTTTTCAGCTTGTTACCCAATTTAACATGCCACATAAAGCATGTTACCCCTTTCACAAAATGTTGTTATTGATATATATGGCTAAACGTGAACGTATACAGCCTTGCATACTCTGCTAATCCTAGCAAAACCATTGAAAACGTAAGAACCACACATACATTATATATAAAATTAATAATAGCTACAAATTCACAGTAACAGTGGGTAAATACTAACTATATACTGCACAGGGCAGTACACATACATACCAGCTTATGTCTACCTCGGCTGATGCTCACAACAAACTGACAGTGTGAAATAGAGGCAGCCTCAGGAAGTGAGTGACGCATACTGGACAGGTCGATCTGGGCTACTGAGGGACTTTTGTCCTGAGGCATACTTGTCAAAATACTTTTGGGTTTCCACACACTTAGCTATATATTTCTTCTTTTCTAATACTGTATATTAGTTTTTGATGTTTATTTGGTTTAACTTTATTACTTACTTATAATAGGTTTACTTTACAACTTTATACACTAAGACAAAGTTAACAATAATCCTCATACCGGGTACCGCATTGTTTTCTTGATTTTCAGAATTCATAACTTTTTTTTTGTCACCCCTCCATTACCCCCCAGAAATGGTTAAATTACCCCCAGGGGGTAATTTACCCCCAGTTTGGGAACCACTGCGTCTAAGGGTTTCGAGTTAAATCTTAGATTTTGCCACCGAAGAGGCTAGTTTGTGCACCCCCATATCCATCCTGTGGACGGTAGTGCAAGAGTGTATGGATACACAAAAGGCCTAGGAACTAGACCCCGAAAGAGTTAACAGGTGTACATATGGGTTTATATCTACATGCATATCTACAGTTCATTTGTTAAAAGCAAATTTAGGAAATTTGCTTAGTATATCTGGTATCTTATTTTCAGTAACAGGATCTTGACATTTCACATAGGTTATTATACTGCCTCTATATTCCTCAATAAGGGGACAATTAGTCATTGTTAAATACTGACCATATGCCTGATCACAATTTGCATTTAGTTTGATCATGTGTCTCCCAAACTGCCAGAAGTACTTGTAACCAAGCCTAAGCCTGGTCACTACAACATCAATCAGTCTGTTCACATTGCAAGTTGCTCCATAAACATACTTATCTATGTACATGTTATAGTGGATTATAGGTCTACTCAGGCTTCTAACTGCATTCCTATAACAATTTTCATTATTTACTTCTCTCCTAATGTTGTTCCTAATGCTAGACAGCGCTCCCCATGAATATAAAATTTAATTTTTAAGAATTTAATCTTGTTTGCCGTATTTTGGGCACGTTGATATGTTAAGAGGGTCTAGGTAATCACTGGTTGTGAAGTTTTAATAAAGGGGGTAGAATTTTATTCTGATTTTTAACCCTGAGGTTTAAGCATCAAGGATGTGTTGTGAAAAATTACCACCAAATCACCTGCAGGAGGTTTACAGGGTGTTGCCTGAATTATTGTCTGAAAGTAATTTGGTTAAGGCACGTGGGATTTGTCACAGTAGGTCACTAAACTGTTACTCCTTCGACTCTCCACTTCACCACTTTCACAGAAAACTAGACCTGACATAAATTTAATGATTATAAAATTAAAACTTGCTACTCTGGTACACTGAAGTTTAGTGGACTACATGTATAGGATTAGGTCGGCTGGGAACACTAAATACAATTTTTATTAACACGTCGGCAGTTTCCCACCAAGGCAGGGTGGCTCAAAAAAGAAACGTCCATCGTTCACTCCATCACTGTTTTGCCATTCATAACATTAGCAGTCATTTCTTATCTGCACGCATTAAAACATCCCAATCTTTTTCTTTTCCTTGTTTTTAGTAGTTTATACAGAAGGGGTTGTGGAAAATTGCATTTATCTGAATGTATCATTATATACATAACAGTAAATGAACATAGATAATTATTTATCAGTTAGACAAGTAGGAATTTGGGACACCTAGGTCGCAAAAAATGTCCCCCTTTGATACCTACCCCTGTCATATCCACAAGTTGCTCTGGACCTATTAATTAAATGAAATGTACATCACCAGGAATGCTGGTAAATATATAAATTTGTGGACTGTATATTAAAATGAAAAAAGGATTATAGTATATACGCACATTTATATAACAGAAGGAGAATATATCTTAATCATAACACTCGCCAATTTGACTGGAGATTAAGTTGTATGGTACTCGGGAAAACCTCACTGTCTATACATGAAAATAACTGGCCAGAGTTATAACAAGACTTATCTGAGGTTCCTGGAGCTGTCTTGTTCAGTCGCCTGATATCTCAAGTTATGCAGGACTGCACATCCAACAATTTTGCCTGCTATTTGAGAGATGTCAACCCAATTTTAACCTCTAGAGCACGAAAAATTCTTCCCATTACACTAACGTTTACTTGGCTCATTCAAACCAAAATGGCGACTGTCCTGCCTAGCCGCAGATTTCCCATTTTTGATAACATACTACTATTAAAAATACAATATAGGGCATCTATTTACCTATAAATTACCGTACTTCCGAAAAATATATACAGTATTTTCCACAGGGGTTACTAACCCATTGTTCCCGGCATTCTCCTACATAAATTATTGTTTAAAAAAAAAAAAAAAAAAAAAAAAAAAACTACCGCTTACCATTTAATTACTGGAAAACTTAATGCTTATGAAACTCCCTAACCTTTGGCAGCTAGAATTTACGATGGCCAATACAAAAACTACTGTACATTATGGGTAGGCACTTCGGTGTATTGTTGGGAAGGATTCATTGAAGTCCTCTATTTTTCCGTCCTCGCCACACAATTCTTGAGGTTCCATAAATTTCCCGTTTCAGTTCTTCAGCAGGAACATAGTCAGCAATTTCTAAATTAAGAATTAATGCCGATACACCCCATTAGGCCTTGGAGAACGCCAGTTTATTAAAAAGTTCCCACGACAACAGGCGTTCACAAGTTCAATGGTCCAAGTCGGACCGAAACGTCGTCGTAAGCTTCTCTTTTATGTGCGGGTTATTTGTGTATCGTTCCAGTCACGGTATTGTGCCTTTTTTTGTTATTCAAAATGGCGTCTCCCCAGCGTCCCGACTGGCTATTCTCCACCCACCCTCTCGAAATTTCTCAGTCCAAACAGCATCATATTTTATAATTTGTATTATTCACATGTTCTATATTTAGGAAATTGTAAAAAAAAAAAAAAAAAAAAATCCACAATTGTCATAGGACTGAAACGGGGTCCTTTGATCTTGTCCCCCAGGATGCGACCTACACCAGTCTACTAACACCTAGGTACCGACTTACTGCTAGGTGAACAAAGGCAACAAGTGTAAGAAAACTTGCCCAACGTTTCCACTCGTGCTGGAGATTTAACCACGTACTCTCTGCATGCAACCTGAATGAGTTTTCAATTGCCACAAGACACTATCGTGCAGCTAATAAATATTTCAGAACTCTACATGTAAACAGTAGCCTCGAGCCCTAGTTTGAGGGTCATAGGTTTTGCCCAGTTCTTCACAACGTAAATGTAAGCTTGTTTGTAGTTTTTTTTCTGTACTTTATATATAGTGAATGGAGGTTAATGTTGTGCCCTCTTGTCTTTTATAAAAACTTAAACCACGCCCCTAACTGGCTACACCCAGCCGCTCACGCGTGCACTACTGCCCCCCCCCCCCCCAAAAAAAAAAAAAAATAAAAATCTCTCGCTGAGGTATCTAAATGTTTGTAGGGATTTAAGACTGAACCAGGTATTCACTTAAGATTTTTAAGGAAAGTTTTGAGTGATAGACATTATGCTGACGGTCCTTTTGTTAAAGGAATTTGAGCTCTTGTACCGGGTTGAACCCGCTTGCTTCTAGTTCCCTTGGCACTAGATAAATCCAGCTAGTTTGTTCCCATGATTTTGCATAGTAAATTCTAGTCTTTATTTTTCTTGTAACTTTTAATTTAAAGCTTCCAGTAACTGGTTTAAAAATAAACTTCATTGTACATGCTGTCCAATTCTAACTGGACCTGCCTTTTCTTCCAGGACGTTGTACGACGATGACTTCGGGTTTAGAGCTCTTGAATGTAGTAGCGGTTACACATTAAATGCAAAGATCATGAAAGTATATTAAATGTAATGCATCAAGGCTCTTGTTATAAAGATCAACATATGTAGGCTGGTCCTTGTATGTTAGTCAGCCTGCTAGTCTTCACTCAATTTATTTACTTTAGAGATGTATTACCCATGTCGGTTTTGCTAATTTTAATGCTATTCAGACATTTTAGGTTCTCGTTTTAATGTATACGTGTATGGTTTTTGCCTTGACTCGCAATTTCAACCCATGGAGCGCTACTCTACAGGCCTGTCTGTCTGCCAAGGAAAATGGAGTTGAATTAGAGCAGATTATTATAATGAAGGGGGAAGCGCTAAACCCGTAGGATTATACAGCGCCTAGGGGGATGTGGAAGGCATTCAGGCTTAATTCGGGGAACTGGAGCACAGATCCAATTCCCTAAATCAAGAGCTCCTCACCAACATCAAGGAACCTTCCGTGAGGGGAAATTAGAGCAGAGATGGGTACAATAGTTTAAACAGTGTCCCCTTGTGGACTTCATAATAGAACTGAAATATAAATACGGTAATTAAGACTATAGCCTTTCAGTCAAACTTAAGAGTAGGCTTAAAAGTATACCAAATTAGTTTAGACCAGTTGCATAATACCTGGTCTTAAATACTCTTTTACATTACTTAGGTAATAAAGTACTAGAATACTTGTAATATGAAGGGTAATTAACGGTAATTAATTTTGGGTCTAATTATAGTGGTTGAGTAATAATGCATGACAATTTACAAACATTCGCGTCATATTTGGGTGTTTAATATTGACGAGGTAAAACTGTTCCTTTTTTTTTTTTTTTTTTTTTTTTCTGTACAGGGGGATTCTGCTTGGGTTGAGCAGGATAGGTGCAAAAAGAATACTTGTAATTTTTTCTCTTGCTACTCTCCTTGTTCAGGTCTAGGTTTAATATTTGTACAAAATGCCCTACACAGTGTGCATGGAAGGTATAGATATTTTTAATCAAAAGGAAGCGCTAAACCTACCAGGGTTATACATATTTTTAAACCTTTGACTAGGAGGGAAGGCGGGCTGAATGTTGTCTTCACACTAATTCTAGCAGACTTTTCAGTAACTACAGCTTTTAGATTGAATCCAAATGATCAGGATAGCTTAAACAATTTGGTACATACTAGCATATTCAGTGTAGTGATTCACGTGTAATAACTATTTAAAAGATAACCCTTAAGCAAGAACACTTGAAATAGGTGGGTCAAAACATTAATACTAACCTAATGTTCAAATACCCACAGCAGATTTTTCTGGACTTTTATTGATCACCTTCATAATATCTTTCGAACTATCCGACTCTAAACATGACTGCTGATATTTATGTACAAATTTCATTAATTACAGCTGACGACTGGCCCTCATATGGTACTGATGAAAACAAGGAGTACCGCTACAGGAACATCTCTGGAAAGACACTACACTTCCAGGCAAGTAGTTTTATTTTAAATAGTGCCGTGGCATACATGGTTAATGTACCTCTTAAATGTAACTTTGACTCTTAATTGCAACTTTTGTAGCTATTGGTCATTTTTTTTTACAAATTGTTGAAGCTCTATCATTTATTACAGGTGAAGGCCGCCCATGATGCCCACATTGCTTTCACCTCTGCCAGCGAGGAGACTGACCCCATGCTGGAAGTGTTCATTGGTGGCTGGGAAGGTGCAGCTTCTGCCATCAGATTCAAGAAAAGTGAGCCTTTTTTTTTTCTCCAAAAATATGTAAACTTTGACAGATTCTTAATGAAACTCTTGTACTATTATCCTTTGTTTCACTTTGCAGTTGAAAACTTTCCCTTTATACTAGTCGGCTAAGCTTGGAAAAAAAAATTGAGCCATACATTAAAATATTAATGTACCTTAACACTTTCATTAATATTCCATGCAACCTAGTGGATAGCTGTAAGTATGAAACAAAATTCCATTTACCTTAATGCATAAGCAGCTAAAAAAAAAAAAAAAAAAAAAAAAAAAAAAATTACACGTATATTAAGACTAGCCAATGTCAGGCAGGTTTGGGTAATAACTGCCAACTGCTAGATAGAATTTTGCACACTTCATCATGTGAAACTTTTGTACAGCAAGAAAGACTCGTAGGCAAATTATTCGGCGATGAAAAAATGTAAATTGTCGTGCCATCTGCGAGTTACTCAGCCTGACTGTAAATACAGGTGGCGTTCTCGGTTAGTGACCTGACAAAACTTTCCTGTCCTCACCTGAACCTAACCTGACTTGTTATTCAAATATAAATGTACAAGAAAAGCTTATTTAATGTGCCGTATATGGTTGTATTGAAAAGGGGTGACATGAGATTTCGGTAATAACTGCCGGTGATCGTTGATGGCATAAAGGAGACTAATATTAACGTAACTTTCATAATTTGTTTATTGAACTGGGCCAACCAACGCTAGTCGGTCAAATGGTTTGTAATTAGGGTGGAAGTGGTATGGTGATGCCAAAAAGTTGTAGGCGCACATGTATGCCATGATAGGCGAATAAGGAAAGTTCGCCATAAATGGCTTCAGTCCTAAGACGGTATACAAGATAATGGTGGGAGTCTGGTGGAAAGCTGAGAGGATGGTGGTGGTATAGTTGAAAGAGGTTTGAGAAGGAATATGGTCACTAATTAATGGCAGAGTCTGGCAGAAACAAAGGTTATCATGGAAGTTCCGATGGTGACTGTTGGGAAGAGCAATATTAAGAAAGCTAAAATAATGCAGGAGGAATGCATTAACAGGACTCGTATTATTAACGCTGACATAATAAAATTAGTCATTGTAGTGCTTTTTTTTTTTTAATCGGAGACGGATACAGCACTACACTATTTACTTTAGATTAAAAAAATGCCTTGACAGTGTTAGTCAAATGCTTTAAAACTTCTCATATTACATGTCAAAGCTCTCGGCTTTGTAAAACAAACACCAATTGCCATATTTACAAAGGTTACTTGCTAAATCAGTTTATCTAGGCCTTCACCCCCCCCCACCTCTCCAACCCCTCAAATTGGGTCACCTTAACTGTTGTTTCTTAGAGGTATCCATGGCAGGAGCCACTCCACAGGACACAACACTTTTGAATAGTTCTTCTTACATATGCAAACACTTTAATTACACAATTGTGGATAAGACTGCATAGTGTGAAAAATATTTGAATCGATAGTTAATGTGAACTGGTAGACAGTTTAAGCTCTAGAAAATATTTTTGTTTTATTTAATAAGTTCTTTTAAGGCACAGTATTTTGAGGTTTCAATAACCTTGCAGTATCTGGTATAATCCTGATTCTTAATTCAAATTTACCTTGGTAAAGAAAGTTAAATATAACTTCCAAAGTGGAATCTTTGACTCGGACGGATGAAAATTAATTTAAATTCTTGTAGGCATAAGTTGCACGAAATACTAAATTTTGATGACCCTCACAGCTGACGACTTGGTGAAGGTGGACACACCAGACATCTTGAGCGAGGAGGAATTCAGAGAATTCTGGATTGCTTTTGACCACGATGAGGTTCGTGTTGGCAAGGGTGGTGAGTGGGAGCCATTCATGCAGGCCCCTATTCCTGAGCCTTTCTCAATCACTCACTATGGCTACTCCACTGGCTGGGGTGCTATTGGCTGGTGGCAGTTCCATGGTAAGGGTCCACTTTATTTCTTAATGTATAACTTTCTCCTACAGATAGCAGTGTATTGCATGTCAGCTCATAACATCTTGGTTCTAAAGTTACTGAGTTTCATTCACTATATTGTACATTAACAGAAGTATGCAGGAAAGTTTATACTAGTTGCATAAAATTTATTTTTGAAATTGCCCACAGGTGAAAGAAAATTTGCCACCGAAGATTGCCTTACCTACAACTATATACCAGTATATGGCGACACGTTTGAATTTAGTGTTTCCTGTAGCAACGATGCCCATTTAGCATTAACATCTGGACCAGAAGATACTACACCCATGTACGAAGTATTCATTGGTGGCTGGGAGAACCAACACTCTGCCATCCGCCTCAATAAGGGTAAATTTTGAGAATTCTTGTTTGTAAAGCTACTGAAGTGCATTTCTCTTAACATCCCTGCTAAAATAACTAGGGTAGTATGTATAGTAGCTAAATAATTTAAGTAGGGGAAACTTGCTCTCTTGAATGCATACTACAGAAGAACGAGGGTTGGGTACACTATAGGTACCAAGTTTTAAGTGGATGTTATCTCGTACTAATGTTATATATATAGATGGTTAAAATACCTTCAGCTATCGACTTTCACCCAATAACTTCCTATTGTCTTGGTTCGAAAATTGCCTCGCTATTTTCTTGGTTTGCCCATTTGTTCACATAACTGTAATATTGTTTGGTTCAGCAAGGTTTTTTTTTTTTTTTCTCCATAAATTTTACCCAGCGAGTGATTGAATTTTAAAAGATGTTTATTTGAAGACTGGCTAATGTAATTTTCTTGGGTAGATTTCTAGTATACTTAGTATTTGCGGGTAAAGAAAAGTATGAACGTGAATTTGGGACAGCTGCTACTTGTAACTTCACTGAAGTTTTGAATAAAAGATTGAACTTTTAAAGTATCTTGTTTAACTGGTGTAATCTTTTCCCATAGGAGAAGACATGATTAAAGCAGATACCCCTGACGTAGTATGTGCTGAAGAAGCCCGGAAGTTCTGGGTGTCCTTCAAGAATGGTCGTATCAGGGTTGGCTACAAGGACACGGATCCCTTCATGGAGTGGACAGATCCAGAACCTTGGAAGGTAATACCTCCTTGACTAAAGAATTTCATTAGAATTTATCCTTAATTCCTATTTTTATGCTGGCTTGGTCGAGAAAACTTCATATTTAGCTGATGGAACTGAAAATGACTGCTTAAATAATTTTTTAACCTGTTTGTAATTGAATTTGAAAGTTAATTTCACTTGGGAATTTATACTTTTAAAAAGTTTTTAAAAGTATAAATTTCTAATACATTTAGCAAGGTTTAGTTTACCGGAATGGAATCTTTAGTCATTGGATACCCATGTTAGCAAGAATTTTGCTAGTGAACTAGAGATTCAACTACTGAAATTCAGTACCAAGGCCATAGTACCAGACTACCAGCATGATGGGTCTTGTCAACCTTCTCTCCCCTTTCCCAGTATCTTAAAAACATCCCTTAAAAAAAAATCTTAACTAGACAGTGGTTAAAATACAGTAAAATTTATTTATGAAAAGTTTTATTTTCATGAATGCTGAAGATGCACTATCTGTACACTGTAAATATAAATGCAAAGTAAAATCAGAGCAAAAATGTTAACATGTGAAGGAATACTGCAGCAGGCTACTGGCCCATGCGAGGCAGGTCCAATTCTCCCACCGGCTTAAGCCAATGCCTTAGCCTAGTCAGGTCAGTTACATTCACTTAGAGAAGCACGGCATCTGACCTAGTAGCACAAGCTCGTCAGGTCCAACTCCCACCTACACCCACTCGTGTATTTATCCAACCTGTTTTTAAAACTACATGACGTCTTAGCTTCTATGACGATACTCGGGAGTTTGTTCCACTCGTCCAAAACTCCATTACCAAACCAGCACTTTCCTGTATCCTTCCTAAATCTGAATTTTTCAAACTAACACTATTGCTGAGAGTCCTGTCTATGCTAGATATTTTTAGGACACTATTTACATCCCCTTTATTAATTCCTGTTTTCCATTTATACACCTCGATCATATCCCCCCTAATTCTACGCCTCTTCGAGAGTGCAGATTCAGGGCCCTCAGCCTATCCTCATAGGGAAGATTTCTGATGCATGGGATCAACTTTGTCATCCTCATTTGTAAGTTTTCCATCGCATTTATATCCATTCTGTAATATGGTGACCAAAACTGTGCAGCATAATCTAAACGAGGTCTAACCAAAGATATATAGTTGAACAACCTGAAGTCCTTATCAAAACCACCCCTAGTCTTTTCCAATAATGGCATTAAAATCACTTCCTAGTAGTGCCTCTAATCAGTTTCCAAAACTCTTGGTCACTCTTGAATGGCTGCCTGAAAATATTCTTGCTACTGTTTGGAAATTTATGCCTGGGAACCAAAGTACAAAATTAAATGACTCTAAATATTGCAAACAAACCATACCACGGGTGGGGATAGAACCCACGATCTCTGATCGCGGGTTCTATCCCCATGCCAGAGACTTGTAAACTTTTAAATAAAAGCACTAAAATAGTTCTACAGCTATAGATGCCTAATACTGAAAATGGTTATAGATAACTTCATAAACTGCCTTTTAATGATTCTCTGAAACATTTTTTGGAATACTTTAGCTTGTTTACACATTGATTTAATGTTCTGCAACATACTGCACTTGCCTGACAATGTAATATTTTACAGGATATTGTATTGGTGTCTGAATTTTTTGCTTTAAATTTAAAATTTAACTTTTTTTTTTTTCAGGTGACTCACATTGGCTACTGCACAGGCTGGGGTGCCACAGGGAAGTGGCAGTTTGAATACTAGGTCCATAGTGGAAATTAAACTTCCTCCACATCTGTCTCGTTAGCTTAATAAAAGAATAAATGGCAATTTTCTGCTTGTGATGGTTTACCTAACAAATATTAAAATCATTAATTTAGCAATGCATTACTTGTGGGTATTGTATACCATTTTCGTAATAAAGTAAAAAAAAAAATGCAGGTGTCTATAACCTTTAGTTCGGTTTGGAAAGTGCTGTATATTTTTATATTTTATTTACGATTGGTATCTAAAATGCCAAACGGAAGGAAATTTCATAATTACCATTTAATATACCCTCCAGATTTCATTAAGTTAAGCTTAGAAGTTACTAGTGACGGGGAAAACACATTTACTTCTACTGATACTTTAGCTTGATGCCTGTATAAAAACTAGCAGATTTCCACGAAACTTTGGCACATTTCTAAAAGTTACAGAAGCTCGCTTTTGGGGAAAAGTGCATAATATAGACTTCTACTAAAAGTAGAAGCAAAATGTTTAAATAGTCACTTCATCCCTGTTCCACAGGTTTTGACCCTATATAGGTTCCTTGATGCCTCCCTCTTAATCAGAGGAATAGGAGCTACCCTTTCCTTGGTACTTGTGTGCTGTATGATCTAGACTGCTTTGGCACATCCTAACATTTCTATGATGAATTAGTTTATGCAGTTTTGCCCATCTTTGTGATTGTTGCAATGATTGATAGATGGTTCAATGCTTTTTGAAAGCCTAAAATTTTACTGCCTCCACGGTCTGCCACATTGTATGGACCCTGATTTTTAGTTGTCATGGCCTACACCTGCTAAAAGATTAAAGATTTCTGTAATAATTCTTGTGATCGGTTGAATTTTTTAGTACTATTGCTCACTGGAAGTGTTGCATAACTGGCCTATCACAATGTGATAGGCCAGTTATGCAACACCAGATTAAAAATCTTCATTTAATGTAATTATTTCTAAGAGTAAAGATGCATAAATTAGACCTAGCAGAAAGTGGCATCATACATACAGCCCAGGGTTATGCAGAGCTTTTTGGGAAACTTTGGTTAATCTTTATCCCCCAGGGTGCAACCCACCACAGTCGTCTAACACCCAGGTACCTACTTGTTGCTTTTTGAACAGGGGCAACAGCTGCCCAGTTTCGCCCAAGCCATGGATAGATTCTAGACCCCTCGATTTGAGAGCAGAGGACGCTACTAAGGAAAGCTATCCTCCACCCGAATATATCTATAAAGGGTTTATCTTATTCCTCGGGAGTAAAATTTTGGCGTAAAGAAGAGACTAGCTAACATTCCTGTATGTACTATTCGGGAACGGATAAAATTTCAGGTCTACATAAAGGCTTTCTGTATTTATTGCACCACGATGGCAGGCCCAAGAGGTATGATAAAGGATTTTTACATCTCATACCGTAAAGTACCAAGTCCCGCACAGCTCCAGTTCACGTCCCACTTTTATCAATGCACTCAGGAAGGCACTTCTGGTTATTAACTAAAGTAGGCAGGAATGATCTTCTGATAATTGTTCTGCTAGTCGGGTAGCTACCAACGTCAACGTTTGCCAAGAGCGACTTTAAGAAAGCAAAAAAGGCATTCACCATAATAAAACTAAGAACTGTTAGACCAACCAATTGTAAATTAGGTGTACGTGATGTCTTGCAGAGGTTGCCAGAACTTGAGAAACATCTACAGGCTTTGAAAAGTGTAAGAGCACCGGACGCATAGAGCAGAAGTGGCTCGTACAATACCAGTCATTTGCAATACTCGACCAACTCGTGACCTTTAAAAGGCCAAACTCGTTAAGGAACTGTCTGGAAAGTGATTTTGATTGAAACTACCAACCCTGTTGGCCAATTTTATTAATCCTTAGTCGGATGAATTCGTCATAAACGGGGAGTTATCACCTAGACCCCATGCCTCTTGGTCCCCCACTCCCCTGCCTCTGCAATACTGGTCTCTTAATGCTTCACCTTTACCACTCTAGAACTGAAACCATTCATGGTGACTATTTTCATTAATCATCCTAATACTGGATCTAGTGTTTCACATTTGTTGGTATTGTTTTATCTTGTTTTTATTTTTTTTTTCCACCAAGCTGTGCTGTTTCCCCTCAGTCTGTTCCCTCTGCCAGTGAGGTGGTTTTGATCTGGAACTGGATCTGTCCTCCCCTTGGCTGGGACAGTCGAACCTGAATGCCTCCCATTTCCAAGTGTTATATGACCTCAGTGGGTTTAGTGCTTTCCCCCTCATTAAAAAATACCTGATTATGATTCTTCAGTTGCTTTGAAGCCTGCGAAGGACTAAAAATTAGAGCTACTCTTCATTTCCAGAGACTTCTCTTTAACAAAATATATTTCGCCAACTTTGATGTAGATTCTTACTCTTACACACTGCCCTAGGCCCCACTAACCCGTCTTTGTACACTCCTGCTCTTTACTTCCCATGCTGCACATCCCTCCTCTACCTTGGTGGGAGACAGCCTGTGTTGAAAGCTATGGAGAAGCATTAAACCCAAAAGGGTTACACAGCATCTGAGGATGAGCGCAGTGTGACTACGTTCTTAGAGCGCTTGAATACCTACAGCATGTGCTGAACTTGCACATTAAACTGATGAAGCCACTGACTGGCGAAATGTTTCCAGAATAGAAATACTTGGGAATCATCATGAGCAAATCACCTGCATGAGATTTACAGGACATTACCTGAATTATTACCTGCAAGTAATTTGGGTGAGGTAAGAGAGACTGTCACAGTAGGTCGCCAAACTGTCACTCTTTCGAGCCCTTGTGGTTTAGCGCTTTATGATTATATTAATAATAGTCACTCCTTCGAAGCCCACTCCCTACCACTCTCAAAAAGCTAAACCTGACATTAAATAATTATAATATTAAAACCAGCTACTCTGGTAATTAAAGCTGTGGACTGTATAGGATTAGGCTTGCTGGGTACACAAAATATAATTGGCATTAACACTTACCATTTAATTACTGTAGATGGATCACAACACGCTGGCCAGCTAGAGATCTAAATGCAAGACTAATGGTACACTTCCCTGTGAGTGATGGTTATCCCTTTTCTTCCACCATCTACACAATTCTTGAGGTACCACAAATTTCCTGTCCCAATTCTTCTGCATGGGACATTAACACAGGTTCCAATTACAAATTCAGGCCAAAAAACTCCAATTTGGCTTGGAAGATGCCGAATTAGTTGAATTTCCTACGGCAGCCAATGTTCACAAATTACAAATGTTTCTCCTGGCATCCCTCCAATGTTCTTCTACACCCGTCACTCAAAGTTTCTCGAAGGGTCCAAACAGCATTACATTTTAATACGCAATTATGTTATTCATTTATATGTTCTACTTTAGAAAAAATAGTAAAAATTTTCCACTTGTGTTGCTCAAATGTCTTTTTGATAAACATTGTCATTTATGCCGAGATGAGATTTCCAAAATGACTGGAGTTTCTAACACATTCGCATATAACAATTTTTATTCAGATGGGACCCACAACATTTAGATAACGTTCAGCTACCTAATCTTACCGCTAGGTGGAAAGAATAAAAAAAAGTACCCCCCAACCAGGGTTCTTTGAACCCTGGTTGGGAGGGTTGAAGGACCAGGGTTCAAAGAACCCTGGTCCTTCACATTGCGAGCCTAACTAAAGTAAGTCTATTTAAGTACAGGTACACACAAATAGTTACACAAACTATCAGACTTAGTATTGTGTGTACATTACCAAGAATAACTTAATAAAAAGTAACTTATTTCCACATTGACTTTTTTTTTGGGTTATCCTAGGTATCTATAAGTTTATTTAGATACAGGAACATATAGTTACACAAATTTACGTGACTTCAATTATCATACATCATAACGTGTAAATAACCCCCCCCCCCCCCCAAAAAAAAAAAAAAAAAAGTCAGACGAAGTGACTTAATTTCCATTGGGGTCCTTGTAATATTTTATTTAAAGCCTAGCTCTAAGATATTAGCTCAGCCAGGCCTCGGAAAATAATATGAAGGTCAATGAAGACAAATTTCAATTACTGCCCTATAGAAAACTCGAGGAAATAAAAACTGAATCAGAATGTAAAACGAATTCCAGCCACATTAGAGCGACAAAATTAATGTGAAGGTCCTGGGAGTGATTATATCAGAGAATCTCACTTTCAAAGATCACAACAACGTCTCTACTGCATTGTTAAGAAAATGATAGGATGGATAATGAGAACATTCAAAACTAGGGATGCCAGGCCAATGATTCTTTTTAAATCGCTTGTTCTCTCTAGGCTGGAATATTGCTCCCCTCAAGGAAGGCTCCTTGATGTTGGTGAGGGGCTCTTGATTTAGGGAATTGGATCTGTGCTCCAGTTCCCCGAATTAAGCCTGAATGCCTTCCACATCCCCCCCCCCCGAGGCGCTGTATAATCTTCCGGGTTTAGCGCTTCCCCCTTGATTATAATAATAATAATAATAATGGAATATTGCTGTACACCAAAAGACAGTACCTGATCAGCCGGGCTGTGGTTCGTACGTCGGTTTACGTGCGACCAACAGAAAAAGCCTGGTTGATCTGGCCCTGATCTACCATGAGGTCTGGTCACAGACCAGGCCGCAGGGGCGCTGGCCCCCGAAACCCTCTCCAGGTATTCACTAATGGCCCCTTTGAAGGCAGGCGAAATTGCAAACCTGGAAATCATTTCGTCTCTCGACCTCCGGGGAGAGAGGACGCACGCCTAGTAGCTACACCTGCCCTCTGGTGGTGACCTTTAGCAACTGGAAGGCAAAATGGCGTATCGAGTGGGTCAGCGGATCAACACTGTTTGTATACAGCTGGTACGTGGCACGCTTACTGGTGAAACGATGAATACATTGCTACCCGCTATCATCAGAGACGTCTATGGTGTCCCCAACGAGGAAGTATATGGTGTTGCCTTAAATGGGATGACCAGAGTATTCCTGAAACTGAATCGTACCGGCGTCTACGACAAACTTGTTGACGAGTACCAGGAGAGGAAGGTGACTGTGAATTCGGCAGTGGACGTCGTCTTGCACGACGTATCTAGGTACTATACGTGGGTGAAGGTGAGAAACGTCCCTTTCGAGGCGACTGCATATAGTATACAGGAGGTCTTCAACAGTTATGGTAAAGTTCATTCAGCTACGATGGGAGTATGGAAAGATGGGCCATATGAGGGACGACCTGAGGGTTCTTATACCCTCAAAATGACGTTGGCTAGGCCTATACCATCCTACGTCATGCTAGTGGATTCCAGGACGCAGGTCTTTGTACACTATGCCGGCCAGAGAAGGACCTGTCGATTATGTAGCTCCTACGACAATATGGTAGCACAGTGTCCTAGGAGGCAGCCTACCAGGGCTCCTGGTACATTGGCAGTGGAGCAGCGGCCTTGTGAGTTGATGCCTGAGTTGGGAGAGGAGGAAGCAGGGACGAGTGGTCGTTGGAGTGAAGAGGTTGATCGGGAAGTACCGACGGTCGGTACCTGTGTTACACTCCCGGTAGGCTCGGGGGAGCAGACAGGACCGTCGGGGGCTCCATGTTGTGATAGAAACACAGGCCTTATCTCTAGGCTTTATTGAACATAGAATCTTCATAGTACTTCTGCAACAACAAAATATAATGACTAGTACATCTAATAATGGCTTCTACAGGGATGGTGATGTCTTGCATATGTCAAGAGAAAAGTTATAACTACAGGCCACATATTTAAACTCACCATGTAATCTGCATCACTGATAAATGGATATAGTAGGAAAGAATCACACACCATGTGTTGGCGCCCATGACATACACCAAACTGTTGTTGTTGTTAAGGGCCCCAAGAGGTGGTGCAGTATTATCCTGCTGCTGCTCCCCACAGGTCCAGTATCACTACAATCTCCCCCTTCTAAAATATCAGAGACAGTAATCTCCCAAACTGTTAGGTGGGCGACGTACACGTCCCGACCTTCGTAGCCCTTGAGCCTCTTCACCAGGTTCGATATTTTCCAGCGGGGTTTGATTAACTGCTGGAGCAGAATCCTCTATTTCCATAGGGGTAGTCTCAAGGGGCTTTCCAGGAGAAAACGAAGCATCTTTCACATCTATTGGTGTATCTTGAGATTCCACACTAATAGGGATTTCAACTGGGGCTAAATGTCTTGTAGATACTGTAGTCTCTTCACCATTTTGGTAGCGAATGTGGGCGTAATGTGGATTAGCTTGCAGGAGCTCTACCTCTTCCACTAAAGGATCCGTCTTGTTCATCCTACGGTGACTCTTCAGGAGAACGGGTCCAGGATGACATAACCAAGTGGGCACGGAGGCTCCCGTAGAGGAACGACGTGAATAGTTGAGGAGTCTTTCATGAGGGGTTGCATTAGTAGCTGTGCACAGCAGTGATCTAATAGAGTGAAGAGCATCAGGAAGGACAGTTTGCCAGTGTTGAACAGGTAGATTGCGCGACTTCAATGTCATTGTAACTGCCTTCCATATAGTACCATTGAACCGCTCCACTTGACCATTGCCTTGAGGGTTGTAGCTTGTTGTTCTGCTGCAGGCAATACCTTTGCTAGCCAAAAACTCCTGAAGTTCGTTACTCATGAACGAGGATCCCCTGTCTGAATGGATATAAGCTGGCATACCAAAAATAGAGAACAACTGTGAAAGACAACTAATAACAGTTGAAGCAGCCATATTTGCACAGGGGAATACAAAGGGAAACCTTGAATATTCATCTACTATGTTAAGGAAATACCTATTCTGATTTGTGCTTGGTAGAGGTCCTTTGAAATCTATATTCAATCTTTCGAAAGGCTGGGTGGATTTTATGAGATGAGTCTTCTCTGGCTGATGAAAGTTTGGCTTGCACTCTGCACATACTCTGCATGCTCTGATCACTTGTCGCACATCTTCCACTGAGTAGGGCATGTTCTTTGATTTGACAAAATGGTACAGGCGTGTAACTCCTGAGTGACACAAAGCCTTGTGGAGAGCTGAGAGTGATTGCAAATCATGACATGCTGCTCCACAGTGGGACCTAGAGAATGCATCAGGTGAGATGTTCTCTTGACCCGGTCGGTACAGAATATCAAAGTCATAACACGATAGTTCCATCCTCCAGCGTAATATCTTGTCATTCTTTATCCTACTTTTGTGCTTCTTGTCGAACATATACATCACGGACCGTTGGTCAGTCCTTATGGTGAAATGTCTACCAGTTAAATAATGCCTCCAGTGGCGAACTGCTTCTATGATGGCCTGGGCTTCCTTTTCTACAGCAGCATAACATTTCTCTGATCCTTGAAAAGTTCTCGAAAAGAAGGCTACTGGTCGTCCTGCCTGAGATAAGACTGCAGCAATGGCAATGTCAGATGCATCCGTTTCCACTTCGAATGGTAGGGACTCATCAATGGCTTGAACTACTGAGTTTTCAATGTCCTGTTTGAGAGTATGGAAAGCGGCTTCTGCTTCCTTTGTCACAGGAAATGTGGTAGCACTCAATGGGCGGACTTTACTTGAATAGTTGTAGATCCATTGTGAGTAATAAGCAAAGAGACCAAGAGTTCTTCGGAGTGACTTTTTGTCTTGAGGCATTGGAAGTTCCCGTAGAGGTCGTAGTCGTTCAGGGTCTGGGAATATTGAACCTCCTTCCACTACATAACCAAGGATGCTAAGCCTTTTAGTTGAAAAAGTGCACTTTTCCTCATTGTAACTGATATTTTTCTTCTTGGCGGCTTCCAAAAACTTATCAAGGTTTGCATCATGTTCCTCCTGGGTCTTGCCACAAATGGTAACATTATCTAAATACGCGTAAGTTCCCATGAGTTGCTCTTCCTGAATGAGTGAATCCATAATTCGTTGGAAGCAGGCTACCCCATTGGTGACTCCAAAAGGGACTCTGGTAAACTGATACAGGCCATCACTAGCCTGAAACGCTGTGTATGGTTTATCTTCATTCCTTATAGGGACTTGATGATAGGCACTCTGTAGATCGATTGTGCTAAACACATAGTACTGAGCAATTTTGTTCACTGTATCATCAATTCGAGGTAGAGGGTACCCATCAAGAAGTGTAAATTTGTTGATTGTCTCAGAGTAATCGATAGCCAGTCTCCGTTTCCTATAACCATCTTTAACAACAACAACCTGTGCACGCCAAGGGGAATCACTCGGTTCTATAATACCCTCCTTCAGCAGCCTCTGAGTTTCTTTCTCAATGAACATCCGATCCTCATAAGAATAGCGGCGTGACTTAGCTGATATAGGATGGCAATCCGCGGTAAGATTTGCAAACAGCTTTGGTGGGTCTACCCTTAAAGTGCTAAGTCCACAGACAACGAGAGGAGGCAGTTCACCTCCATATGTTAAGGTGACACTACCATGCAGCTTCTGAAAGTCCTGACCAAGGATAACATCAGAGCACAGTTGTGGCAGAATAGCTAAATGTACATCTTGATAATCCTTTCCATTAACTCTGAGATTTACCTTACAAAACCCTAAGGTCTGAATAGAGAGAGATGTTGATGCCATGGAAACGGTACCTGATGAGTGATGTAGAGTCAAGGAGAGCCGTTTAACTAAGTCAAGGTTGATGAAACTCTCTGAGCTGCCACTATCAATAAGACCATCTACTTCTGTTCCTTTGATGAATACTTTCACAACTGCCTTTGACAGTGAATTTGGAGTAGCCGCAGAAGTCACTGTTGCTAGAGTCGCATGATCACTGGAATGTGTGGAGGCACTAGCTCTTGTTGATGCATTAGCACGACATACTTTAGCAAAGTGACCTTTCTTGTGGCATTTATGGCACATTGCTTCACGAGCAGGACACTTTGGACGTGGATGTCTTGAAAAACCACAAAAGAAACACACCGTACCTGCTGCTGCTGTCACTGAGGCAGGTTCCACAGTAACTTCATTGCAAGAGTCTTGGTGAGGAATTGCAGCACTTACCACTCGAGAAGGCTGAGTGGTACTGTATACTTCAGAATTCTTCTGGGCTGAATCTAGAGCTCTTGCCTGGTCAAAGGCAGCGGCTAAGTCGAGAGTTTTATTCTCCAATAAACGCTGCCTTATTATTGGTGATTGCAGGCCACTGATAAAAGCATCCCTGATGGACTCTTCACAATACTGAGCAGCTGTCACTGCTTGGAAGTGACAGTCCTTACCTAAAATTTTCAGTGCTTGAAAGTATTCCTCTAAGGATTCATCAATCTGCTGGCGGCGAGTTGCAAGGCGATAGCGTGCAAAGATTTCATTTGTAGGTTTAATATACTGAGACTTGAGGGTTTTGATAGCATCTTCGTAGGTATTACACTCAGAAATAGCCTCGTATATCTTAGGTGACACAAAATTGATGAGCAGACTTAGTTTATCTAGATCTTCTTTAGGAAGGGCTCCCAAGAAGTTTTCGAAAGTCTTAAACCAGTGCTTCCATTCCTGAACAGCCGTTGATAAGCTGGGGTCACAGTCTAGCCTCTCAGGTTTCAGTAAACGCTCCATGTTGTGATGTAATCTAGCGCAGGATCACCACCAGGTAGCCCAGGATTCTATGTTCAATAAATTGTTGTGATAGAAACACAGGCCTTATCTCTAGGCTTTATTGAACATAGAATCTTCATAGTACTTCTGCAACAACAAAATATAATGACTAGTACATCTAATAATGGCTTCTACAGGGATGGTGATGTCTTGCATATGTCAAGAGAAAAGTTATAACTACAGGCCACATATTTAAACTCACCATGTAATCTGCATCACTGATAAATGGATATAGTAGGAAAGAATCACACACCATGTGTTGGCGCCCATGACATACACCAAACTGTTGTTGTTGTTAAGGGCCCCAAGAGGTGGTGCAGTATTATCCTGCTGCTGCTCCCCACAGGACCAGTATCACTACACTCCATCAGGAAGGAAAGATGGTCCTCAGGAAGATTTACTGGAGGACGTGTTGAGAGGTTTTTTGGACGGGTCGGGGACCTCCACCTTAAGTGCTGCCGAGGCTGATGTGAGGGAGGAACAGCAGTCTGTGGTACAAACATTGTGTGGAACTCGCTTAGAGCAAGTGGTGGAGGTGGAGGTCCATCAGGAGCATTTGTCGGATGAAGACGTGTGTGGGTAGTGGCTCCAGGAAAAGGCCTGCTGGCACGGTTGAGGCCGAGGAGGTACTTACGCCGGGGCAGAGGCCGGGCAAAAAAGCTTGGGCAAAGGATGAGGAGTTGCTGGACCAAAAGGATCTAGTGGATCCTGATTTCTGTAGTGAAAGGGTAAAAGGTGGGGAGGGAGCCAGGGAAAAGTCTGGCGAGGCGTCGGGTCGACGCACAGGAAAAGGGATGGTAGGCAAGCCACAGAGGCATAGAGGGAAGCCGCCGTTCTTATAAATTTCAGGTGTCACTCTAAATGTGAACGGTCTCAAGGCTGAGATCAAAACTGTGTGGTTAGTATGGTTCTTACGTAGGTTCCAGGTGGATGTGTGTTTCTTGCAGGAACACAATCATAAGATTGGTAGTGAGTTGTTGTTGCATGGGTATAAGTTGTACGTTAGTTGTGCTTGGCAGTTGAAAGGGGGGGGGGTGGTGATAGCGATAAAGGAGACCAGCCCCTTGCGTGTCACGGGTTGGGAGGAGGCAGGGGGGAGGGTTGTGTGGGTAGATGGTGTATGGGGTGATAGAAACGCATGTTTCATAGGAGTGTATGTGCCGGCGTCGAGCAATACACGAGTAAAAGCGGATTTTGTGAGGGAAGACTTATTGTACCATCTGCGGGGATTGCCTGCCATCACGATTATTGGTGGGGATTGGAATTGTGTAATTCGGGGCCAGGATGTTGAACCGAGGGGGGCGGGTTGTGTATTACGTGTTCTGAGGGATGTGTTGAGGGACGTGGGTGTCGTAGATGTTGCAGGGGGAGGAGGTTATATGGTGGAGCACACGTTCATTCACAAGGGGTATGCTGCAAGACTAGACAGGATTTACGTCATGAAGGGTTTGGAGGTCGGGAGGGTGCAGACTTTTGTTGTGGGTTTCTCGGACCATAGGGCAGTGATAGTGGATCTGTCGTGAGAAGGTGCCGTGCATATTTACCCTGGCTATTGGAAGTTGAATGTGCAGCTGCTCGGGGGGAAGGGGGGAATGGGATTTGATGAGTGGTGGAATGGGTTTTGGGGAGATAGGGATCGGGCTATGGAGCTTGTAGAATGGTGGGAGTTGCGGGCGAAACCTGGGATCGCGAATTTTTATAGAGTCAAGGGCCGTGAGGAAGCGAGATGGAGATATGGTTTGCAGAATTATTTGGAGGGACAGTTGCAGGCATGTTATGGGAGGGGAGATGGGGAGGGGGAAGATATAGCACTGCTTCGAGGTAGGATTGAGGAGATTCATAATGAACGTTTTGACGCGATACGTTTTCGTTCAGGATTGGACGATGTGTTGTGGGGGGATAAACCGACTGGGTATGTGCTGCGTAAGTTTAGGGAGCGTAGGAGAGTGACCACGTTATTGCAGTTAGAGACTAGTGCGGGAGTGGGGGATTACCCGGAAGGTGAGGTCCTCATCTCCACTGAGAGTATGAGCATTTATGCAGGTGGATGGCTCAGGAGAAAATGAAGAGAGGGTGGGAGGCGGGGCGCCTGGCAGGCGTCTTTCGGTAGGGGGGTTCATAAGGCTATAGGAGAAAAGGATAGGGTGGGGTTGGAGGCTGATATTAGTGAGGCAGAGGTGGCAGATGTGGTCTTCAGCATGAATACGGGTAAGGCACCAGGCATTGATGGTTTGCCTATTGACTTTTATAGGGCTCATTGGGGGTGCATGAGGCATTGTTTAGTTGGGGTTTTGAAAAATATGCTAGATGGAAAGAGAATGGGCGAGTCACAACGTACAGGCATAGTAGTATTAGTACCGAAGAAGGAAGGGGCGCGGGCACTGAGTGCTTTCCGGGCAATTTCCTTAATGTGCGCAGACTATAAGGTATTCGCAAAGATTCTAGGGAATAGAATGAAGGCAGTTCTCGGAGCGCTTTTACACAGAGGTCAGTTTGGGATTCCAGGGAGGAGTATGCGGGATGGACACGGGCGCATAAGGGTTTTCTTAGAGGGCTGTGGAGGGGGGGGGTTCTAGGGGTTGATGGGGAGAATGTGTATGATTGTGTGGACAGGGTGTTTTTGCGTGAGAGTTTGTGTGATTTGGGTTTTGGTGTCAGGGTGGTAGGGTGGGTGGATGCATTGTATGCGGAGGCGATCATGCATGTGCAGGTGAACGGTAGGTTGGGTTCTGGGATTCGTATGGAGAGGGGTTTGCGGCAGGGTTGCCCACTTTCACAGCTATTATTTGCTTGCGTTCAGAACCCATTTTATGAGTTTGTAGACCGAGAGTTGTGTGGGGAGGGGGTTGAGGGGAATGACAGGGGGGTTGTGGGTTACGTTGATGATACGACGATCTTACTTAGTGGAAGGGAGGATTTTTCAAGGGTGGGTAGAGTCATCGAGAAGTTTGGGGCCGTAACAGGAATGAGGGTAAACAAAAGCAAGTCGATGTTGTTAGAGGTGGGCACCTGGGTAGGCGGGAGATTGGGCCAGGGGTTTGGATGGAATGTAGTAGAACAGATTAAGATTTGTGGGATTTGGTACACAGTGGACAGGCAGGAAAGTAGAAAGATTAATTCAGAGGCAGTTAGGGACAGGGCAGTGGGTAGGCTACGTGGCCTTCGGGCCAGAGATGTTACGTTGCACCAAAGGGCTGTGATTGTGAATTCGTTGGTATACAGTAAGGTTTGGGGAGCGGCGGCAGTATATCCCTTGAGAAATTGTGATGTAACAGACATACAGAGGAGGGCATTAAGGTATATATGGGGTTATGGGAGGGCGTGGTTGGGACGTGATGTAGTAATGACTGGGGTGCGTCAGGGGGGATTGGGTTTGTTGGCATTGGGGCCCAGGGTGAGGGCAATATACGTCAAGGTGAGATACCTCAGTGCGGGGGGGGGTCGGGGGGCGGCGGTTGGGGGAGGTGATGCGGGACTTACGTTGTTGGTGGAGTGGGAGGGACCTGGAGGTGTGTGAGGAGATGTTGAGGTATATGTTAAGAGTGCGCGATGTGCGTCATTTGCGAATAGGGAGGCTGGTGGGAGTAGAGTATCATCGGGAGACGCTGCAAGGGGTGGCTGTCTTCCCCACATATAATTGGAGGGTAATATGGGAGAAATTTCGAAAGCTAAGAATGCCAGCAAGGGTGAGAGAAGTGGTCTACAGATTCCTCATGGGGACATTGGCGTCAAAACAGGTGTTGAGGCAGATGGGATATGTGAGTGATGCTTCGTGTGTGCATTGTGGCGACGTGGAAAATGCTTTCCATGTGGTGTACTTTTGTCCTTTTTTGGAAAATGTAAGGGTGTGGTTGAGGGGTGTTTTTGGATTATTGGAAGGGGGAAGGGTGGGGGTCCTTAGGGCTTTACTTTTAAACGTGGGAGGAGTGTCTAATGAGGTAGCGAGGGCATTAAGGTATATAATGGTTGATTTTTTGTATGTTTCTTGGGGAATGAGGGAGGTGGGGGGTAATGTCAGGATCAAGGCCTTAGCGGCGAGTTTTTATAGGTCGGTGGGTAGGAATAGGAGCTTATATGGGGGTCAGTGGGTTGCTCTTTTTCCGGAGAGTTATCGGGGACTGACTGTGGCACGACTACTACAGTTGGTGCCGGGGAAAGGTAGCAAGGGGTTGGCTTCCGGAGGTGAGTGATGAGTACTTGGAGATGATTGTAGTAAGGAAGAGAAGAGATGGTGGATGCTCCAGTGGTGTATGTGAGATAACATGATGTAAGGCCTGTCTGTGTGAAGGCCTTTGTGTGTGTGTGTGTGTGTGTGTGTGTGTGTGTGTGTGTGTGTGTGTGTGTGTGTATGTGTGTGTTGAGTGTGTGTGTTGAGTGTGTGTGTTGAGTGTGTGTGTTGTTGCGTGTGGTGTGTGTGTGTGGTGTGTGTCTGTGTGCGTGTCTGTGTGAGAGTCTGTGTGTGTGAGTGGGGTGATCGGTTATTGAAATGGGGCTTCTGTGAGAGAGGTGGAGGTTTTTGGTAAGATATTCTTGATTCTGTGGGTTTGCCAAGGCGTCCTTTCGATACTTTTCAAAGACGAACCAAACAAAATTTTTTAGGAAATAATGAGCGAAGAATTATTTGTGTTGTAAAAGATGCGGGGTTTGTTTTTGTTGCCCCAGAGACTATTGTTAGGATTCCTATCCTATTTAACAACTGCAGTACGGGCGAGGTGCCTGCGTGCATCAGGCTCATGTATTTCCTGTATATTTAACTTTGTCAATGTTAGATGTTCTGTGTACAAGAGTGGGCATTGTACATTGCCCTATTCAGTATTCCTTCCTGTTGGGAAGTTAATGAGGTAGGAACATACACACGGATTAAGGGTATATTTCACCTGTTCATACTGTGTACCTGGTGGGTGATGGGAGGAGGCACACATCTTAGAAAATTTTTTCTTATTTATCATTTATTCTAGAGTATGCAAAGTTCAATATGATGTGTATTTGGGTTATATGGGGTGTGGGGAGTACGATTTAGTCTCATCGAAAACATTGTCAGGAGGTTTTAGTTTTCGAGAATCTATGTACGTAATATGTTACTATACAAAATAATTGTATGAGAAATGTTTTGGTGTATACTTAATGTTTTGTATATAAAGTTTTGTACAAAATATGCATAACTGTAACAGGTTTTGTTATGTAGCTTTTTTTGTTAAGGAATGCTCAGGTGTAGGTTCTTCTGTTTCATTCCTAGTTAGGCTTGTTTTTTCTCAGTGTTGAGGTTTTTTTGTTAAGTTTTATGTATAACAACATGTAGATTGTATACTGTGTCCTTAAATAAAAATATAAAAAAAAAAATTCCATTGGGGTCCTTGTAATATTTTATTTAAAGCCTAGCTCTAAGATATTAGCTCAGCCAGGCCTCGGAAAATAATATGAAGGTCAATGAAGACAAATTTCAATTACTGCCCTATAGAAAACTCGAGGAAATAAAAACTGAATCAGAATGTAAAACGAATTCCAGCCACATTAGAGCGACAAAATTAATGTGAAGGTCCTGGGAGTGATTATATCAGAGAATCTCACTTTCAAAGATCACAACAACGTCTCTACTGCATTGTTAAGAAAATGATAGGATGGATAATGAGAACATTCAAAACTAGGGATGCCAGGCCAATGATTCTTTTTAAATCGCTTGTTCTCTCTAGGCTGGAATATTGCTGTACACCAAAAGACAGTACCTGATCAGCCGGGCTGTGGTTCGTACGTCGGTTTACGTGCGACCAACAGAAAAAGCCTGGTTGATCTGGCCCTGATCTACCATGAGGTCTGGTCACAGACCAGGCCGCAGGGGCGCTGGCCCCCGAAACCCTCTCCAGGTATTCACTAATGGCCCCTTTGAAGGCAGGCGAAATTGCAAACCTGGAAAATATACAGAGAACTTTCACTGCACGTATAAGTACAATAAAGCACCTCAATTGTTTGGAATTGTTGAAGTTCCTTGACCTGTACTTCTTGGAACACGAGCGATAAAAAAGCTGGGGTGCCACGAGTTTACCTGGAGGGAGTTCCGGGGGTCAACGCCCCCGTGGCCCGGTCTGTGGCCAGGCCTCATACATTAAGAGATAATTCATTAAGTGTCAGGGGCCCAAGATTATTCAACTGCCTCCCAGTATACATAAGGGGGATTACCAATAGATTCCTGGCTACTAAATGGCTTTAAATATACCCATAATTTTTAAAGGGGTGGACCGGTAAGCCAATAGAAGGCCTCAGTCAGATGATCAAAAGCTCCAACGGTGGGTCATCATCTGATTAAAACCCGCGCCAGGAAACACTTGTCCTGTTTCCTGACAAACCTTACCTAGCTTAACCTAGACTCCTGGCTGTCTTCAAGAGGGAGCTGGACAGGCACCAAAAGTAAGTACCTGACCAGTCTGGCTGTGGTTCGTACGTCGGTCTACGTGCTGCCAGCAGGCCCTGATCCACTACGCGGCCTGGTCATGGACCGGGCCGCGGGGGCGTTGACCCCCGGAACATCCTCCAGGTAGGTTCTTCCTGGGTGCATTCTAGCGTATGTGAGTTTATATTCAGTGGGATGCGCTAAATCCTTAGGGGATAAGCAGCACCAGGGAAGGGGACATGCATGATGGCATTATTATGGCTATCATCCAGAATATTTATTTGCACGGTAATTATTTTTGCAAGGTATGGATATCCAGCTTGACTGTATTAAAAGAGATAATGGCCGAGTTCAGAACCGGCCGGAAATATTAGCCATACATTATGTAACTTAAGATAGCCTAATGAAGTCAAATAATTTATCTTATACCCATTAAAAAATCAGAGTAACTTACAAATACCACAGACAAAAGGAACCATAACATTTGTAGTCAATTCATAAAATGTAGTAAGATGAGTGGAAATATGACTTGCAATAGACAATAATAAATGTGACCGGGCACAGAACCTCGATGTAGTTTTTTTTTATTCTTCAAAACAAAAAATGCCCAGATACGAGTAATGTGTACACAGATGTAATAGTTCCAAATGACTCTCAGCATCTACCGCGTGGAACATTCTGTAGAAGACCATGTTCATCCTGTGATAACATCTCTCAATATCCGAAATAAAATCTGATACCACAAATAAGTAGGAAAGTTTGCATTAAGAACGCATTTCAGTGTGAGTTTTTCATTTCAAGCACACTTGCATTTAGCATCAAAAGCTATGCTCTTTTGTTTCAACAGTCGGCCACCAGCCACAACATTCACTGTGTCTATGTTTTCGTCTGCACGGTGTAGAGCATTGGTGCCTTAATTTTTCTCCTGATTTAAAGTGGCGATCAGGACTAAATTTGAATTTTGGCATTTTTTTTTGTAGTACTTGAGAAGGATGTGGTCTGACCAGGAGCTGGTGGAGATGCTCCGGAGCAGCGTGCCCTACTACCTGGTGGTGGCACTGCCTCTTCTCATCCTCATGTCCCCGGTGCCAGTAGATGCCGCTGCTGAATTTACTGTCTACCGTCTCCAGCAATATGACCTCCATGGTTCTCCCCATGGTCGGTACTACTATTTATATTCCTTATACCGTGCCTGCTAACTCTATACCTAGTAATTGCTGTATGACCCTTACGGGTTTAGCGCTTGGTTATGATTATAATAATAATGATAAAATAAAACTAGTAATTAATAAAGTTGAAATCCCTTAAAGCTTCCCTAAACGAGTGGAAATGTTGGGCATGTTTCTTTACCTCTTCTTCCCCCGTTCATATGGCAGTAAGTAGGTACCTGGATGTTAGGTAGCTGGTTTGGGTCCTCCAGGATGCGACCCCAATGGAAATAAATCACACAGTCCATTGGCCATTTCTTCATTGGATTATTCTGGGTTACAACCCTCTGAATTAATCTAAATAAAATCTTTAGTGCTGGTGAAGGCTCTTGATCCAAAGAATTAGATTAACCCTTCCCTTGTGATCAAACCTGATTACTTAAGAATGTCATCATGAGACTGAACTCTCATGGACCATTGACAACAATAAGTAAACCTTCGAGAATGACCCGCCTATTATGGCTTAGGATTCTTACTATCTTTTCAGATGACTTCATTGGGTTATCTCAGATTAAATCTGTGTATTGTAAATTTTATGTGCCCCTAACATCTGTATGCCATTAAGACCATTGTAAAATCATCATATGTATGCAAAGCCTAAATAAAAACTTATTTTATAGAAAGAACTCACACTGATTTCGATAGATTATCCTAGAAGAATACTGTACGTATATGGATTAGAAGTAGCATTATGTGACCCATGTGGGTTTATTGCTTAATTTGAATTTAATAACAATAATAATATGGATTGGTTTCCTGAAGTCTTGGTATAATAACCCAGACTAGCCCAAGCCAATTTTGCTTATTTCATTGGGATCTCTCTCAGTTCTTCCTTAAAGATGCCATCCACAACAGCCAACGAACTCTGTTTGCTGCTAGGTAACAGGCAGCAGGTGTTGGGAGACCTGCCCATACAACTCACCATGCCTAGGATTCAACCTGAATCCTTTTGGTTGAAAGCCAGATTCTGCCACAGAGCTATGAAGCACCATAACTTGGTTTAATCCCCATCATAATTATCTCCAATCAGTGTCTATAACACTTGTGTTCTTCATGCAACCATTGTAAACAGAATTTATATTGTAGTGTAAAACCATTTATAAATAAATTAATTTAGGTTTTAAATGACCCACATTAATTTTTTTATTTTTATCTTTAGATCAAAGGTTTTACATATAATACCAACAAATTGAAGAATAAGACATGTGCGACACCTGGGTATCATTATTGAGAATACCCAAGCATTATACATATATCTTATTCATTATAGGAGTTTTTTAAATATAAAAATAATTAATCTTATATTTTGCCTATATTAATGTGCTCAACTTAAATTGGGATTTCCCTATAATTCCTCAGAAAAAATAATAATAATCTGTTGGTAATGCAAGCAGTGTAGATATTTAAAACACACACAAAAACAATGTCAGTGTTTTTAACCTGAATTACATATAACTTACCTGGTTACAGGATAGGCTGCAGGAGTATAAAAAAAAAAAGTCAGTTTTGCCACCTCATAGCCACACATACAAGTAAGCAGGAAAAAAAAAAGGCCTATGGAAATGTGCATCAATGATCAGTTTCATATGAGTTAGGTAAATGCATTTTCTTAATGGCATGAATTGACTTGTGTTGTGGGTGATACACATATTTCTGTCAGTTAGGTAACCATTTTTCAGCCTGCACAATAATGGTTATAGAAATCTCAACAAGTCATTTCAGGTCTTCCATCTGATACATATGTCCTGTGAACCAGTCAGTGATCACTTGCTATTTTTAATTAAGTACAGTGAAACCTCAGTTTTCGTATGCCCAGGTTTTCGTAGGATTCGGTTTTGACGATTTTTTTTGTTGAAATTTTGTCCCAGTTTTTGTACATCCCCTTGGTTTTTGTAGAGGTGATGATGGTCCGCCGTACCAAACGCGTCCCCCTGCCTGTGCCCACACAAAGCATCCCACACGTTCTGACTCAGTCTGGTTTTGTTTCTCATTGAGTGAGCATTGTGAGAATGTGCCTTCTCCAGTGATTAAGGGCATGTGTGCAAAGTGGAATGAGTTGCAAAGTTTTGTGGAGAAATATCACCCTAACAAAGCTGCTGCAAGCCGTGTCTGCAACATGTTCAATGACAGTGCCTTGTCCCATTTTAGGCAAATCTTAGAGATGCCAGAAACAGACCTCTCTGAACAGATTTTTTGTGCAACAGGGGTCCAGTGAATCTCAAGCTGGTCCTAGTGCCAATAAAAGACAAAGAATGGAAGTAACCCCAGAAAGGGACTTGATACCTGAAGTCCTTATGGAAGGGGATTCCCCTTCCAAACTATAACCTCCTCCTCCCTCTCCCTTCATTTATCCATTTCATTAGTCATTTATATTTATTTTTCATTGCTTTCTGTATGTAAAACTACATATACATTGGACCCTCACCTAACGATATTAACCCGTTCCTGAGAGCTCAACGTTAGGCGAAATTATCGTTAGCCGAATTAATTTTCCCCATAAGAAATAATGGAAATCAAATTAATCCGTTCCTGACACCCCAAAGTATGAAAAAAAACAATTTTTACCACATGAAATATTAATTTTAATACACACAAACTGAAGAAGACATGTACAGTTACATGACACTTACCTTTATTGAAGATCTGGTGATGATTGATGGGATGGGAGGAGGGGAGAGTGTGGCTGGTGTTAATGTTTAGAAAGGGAATCCCCTTCCATTAGGACTTGAGGTGTCAAGTCCTTTTCCAGGGTTATTTCCCTTCTTTTAATGCCACTAGGATCAGCTTGAGAGTCATTGGACCTCTGTCGCACAACATATCTGTCCATAGAGCTCTGTACCTCCTGTTCCTCTAAGATTTGTCTAAAATGGGCCATAACATTGCCATTGTAATAGTCACCAGCATGGCTTGCAATAGCTGTGTTAGGGTGATTTTCATCCATAAAGGTTTGCAGTTCAACCCACTTTGCACACATTTCCTTAATCTTTGAAGTAGGCACAATGGATTCCACAACTGGCATAGGCATCTCAGGGTTAGCCCCAAACCCTTCAAAATCTTTCCTAATTTCCATACTAATTCTCACCCTTTTTATCACAGGGTTGGCACTAGAAGCTTTCTTGGGGCCCATGGTGACTTATTTTGCACGTGCAATCACTAAAAATGCTGTGATAATATGAAATGTTCCAATTGTATGTTTGGATGCAACCGCGGTGGCTGGCTTGTAAACACTGGCACCCACGGGACAAGTGAGGCGCGCTTAGGCCACACGTGGACGCGTCTCGAACAAAACGAATCGCGTTGGGCGAGTTTTTTAGCACTAGCCGAGGCAAAATTTTTGCGTTAAAATGTATCGCTAGGCGGATTTGTTATGCAATGCGTTTGTTAGGCAAGGGTCCACTGTAGTTATTCTCTATAAAATGTATTTTTTGTTAATATTTTTGGGTGTCTGGAACGGATTAATTGGATTTACATTATTTCTTTTGGGAAATATTGCTTCGGTTTTCATACAGTTTGGTTTTCATCAAACTCTCTGGAACGAATTAATCACGAAAATCAAGGTTCCACTGTCTTGATGGTGGTGAAAGGCTTGATCTAAGAAAATTGGAGCTATTTTCCTTTCCTCGGAGCAAACCTGATTGCTCCCTACCCTTTCAAGTGCTGAATGACCATTGCAGTTTAGTGTTTCCTCATGAGCAACAATAATAATAATACTTTAATGTATATTTACATGTTAACAGTAAGATCTGGATAATACTTGTTTTACTAGCAGGTTCTCAGATTGGTTAAAATATAGTTCTTTAAAACATTTTTAAATTATAACAAAAAAAGGCACAATACCGTGACTGGAACGATACACAAATAACCCGCACATAAAAGAGAGAAGCTTATGACGACGTTTTGGTCCGACTTGGACCATTTACAAAGTCACACTAACCAGAAGTGGAGTAGGACGGCTATATATAGGCAGGAAGAGGTGGTGGTAGTAGTAGTAGTAGTACAAGAATGGTATATAATACCGACAAGATGAAATTAAGACACATGCGCAACACCCGGGCATCCCCATCGTAGACGTTTCGCCATCCAGCCAGCCACTGGATGGCGAAACGTCCACAACAAAGACACCCAGACACCGCACATGTGTCTTAATTTCGTCAGTAATAGTAGTAGTAGAAGTAAAAGAGGTAGTAGTAGTGGTAGTGTTAGGCTTGCCGACAATAACAATGCTCTTTTCTATTACGTCAGAGATCATAGCCATCCTATTGACTGGTCTGCTAAAACTGTCTTCCCTACTTCCAACTCGAACAGTCGCCGTCTAGTTGAATCCTCTCTAATACACAACTTTCCTTGTATCAATCTTAGTCCTGGCTTTGTCTCTGTAGATGCCTTCCTCTCCCACTACATTGTAAAATGCTCCAAACTTCAGAACACCCGTGACTTAACCTGACTCCTCATTTTTCCTTTTCTTTTTCTTCTTCTCCCTCCTCCCCTTTCCTCTTTCTTTTTTCTCCTCTGGGTTGTATTTCTCTCTTCTGTCTCGTGTTTCTGTTCCTTCTTCATTTATTTCACCACTTCCCCTTTCATGCACCTCTGTGTGCTTGCTCTCCCTCTGTGGCCACCTAGCTCTCTTGCAGTGCTCCCCTTCCTTTGTTTTGGACTGGCTCGTCCTCCTTATTCACCACTTCTACCACTACCACTACTACTACCTCTTCTACTTCTACTACTACTACTACTGATGAAATTAAGACACATGTGCGGCGTCTGGGTGTCTTTGTTGTGGACGTTTCGCCATCCAGTGGCTGGCTGGATGGCGAAACGTCTACGATGGGGATGCCCGGGTGCTGCGCATGTGTCTTAATTTCATCTTGTCGGTATTAAATACCATTCTTGTACTACTACTACTACTACTACCACCACCTCTTCCTGCCTATATATAGCCGTCCTGCTCCACTTCTGGTTAGTGTGACTTTGTAAATGGTCCAAGTCGGACCGAAACGTCGTCGTAAGCTTCTCTGTTTTATGTGCGGGTTATTTGTGTATTTTTAAATTATTATGATTGATGGCACTAATTTTTACCTACCAGCTGAACCTAAGCCGAAATATATTAATTTAATTAAACAAAAAAAAAATATTTTGTAGAAATAATCTTCATTCACAGAATATCAACCCAATAACATAATAGAAAGTTTGAAGTAATGGGTTCACATGAATAGCAGAAATATTAAACATTAATTAGATAGACAACTTTTTCCTTATGTCATAACTGTTGTTTCAGTGCAGATAAAATTGTACAAATATTGTACTGTAATTAAATCTTGATTTCTGCTAGATTCCATACTAAGAATACTGTATTCGGTATTAATTTCAGGGTTTGTATTTATACTTCTATTACTCTATACAAAAAGAGGAAATGCCCTTCTTTACTTGTATACATGTTTAATGAATTATAAGTTAAGTTGTTTGATATTTTATAAGATTCCTATCCTTTTGGCCTAATATAATGTGTCTCAGTTTGTTTTTTCTTTAGGTACAGTATGTTACATTATATTAGAGAAGTAATTCCTGCTGAAGTGTCATAGCTTTATCCTGCAGTATCAGATGTATTTATATCTAGTAGTTTGTACTGTATGAATAACTAGTGGCTGTTGTAACCAAAGACCATATGGTTCATGTACTAAGTAGTTTTTATGCTTTTGCTACACACAGGCAGTCGGAGCAGTTTAGTTAATGTAGAAGCTCGGAGTTTAGATGCAAGCTCTGTAGCGCGCCGGTGTGTGCTGGCGCGGCTAGCTGACCTTACTCCATCTCACTACCAGAGGGTGGTCAGCCAAGGTGCCGCAGCACTGCTAATTCTCCTACCAGTAAATGTGACTTCTTTCTCTGTGGACCAACGTCAGGTATTAGATACTTTACCCTTTTATCATGTTGAGAATTATTGTAGTTTCATATCTTAGGCTCAAGTGTGATGTTAATAGGGATTTTCTTTTTACTAAAAAATGCTTGTGGGTCTCTTTTTTATAAAATAGCTTTTGTTTTAATATCCTAACAAGATTTTAATGTTTACACTAATATTATTGCCAGTCTTTATTAGTGAGTAAGAATGAAATGCATATGAAATTACCATGTTGAAGTTTTTAAGGTGCTCCTACTTTGAAATAATGTGGATAATACATAGGTAATACATATTTTAAGAAAAAGAGGATAAATGAGTATACAAGATATGATGTAGGGTGAAATGACAGTAGTTTGTTGGATTATGTATTGGTAGATAAAAGACTGTTGAGTAGACTTCAGGATGTACATGTTTATAGAGGGGCCACAGATATATCAGATCACTTTCTAGTTGTAGCTACACTGAGAGTAAAAGGTAGATGGGATACAAGGAGAATAGAAGCATCAGGGAAGAGAGAGGTGAAGGTTTATAAACTAAAAGAGGAGGCAGTTAGGGTAAGATATAAACAGCTATTGGAGGATAGATGGGCTAATGAGAGCATAGGCAATGGGGTCGAAGAGGTATGGGGTAGGTTTAAAAATGTAGTGTTAGAGTGTTCAGCAGAAGTTTGTGGTTACAGGAAAGTGGGTGCGGGAGGGAAGAGGAGCGATTGGTGGAATGATGATGTAAAGAGAGTAGTAAGGGAGAAAAAGTTAGCATATGAGAAGTTTTTACAAAGTAGAAGTGATGCAAGGAGGGAAGAGTATATGGAGAAAAAGAGAGAGGTTAAGAGAGTGGTGAAGCAATGTAAAAAGAGAGCAAATGAGAGAGTGGGTGAGATGTTATCAACAAATTTTGTTGAAAATAAGAAAAAGTTTTGGAGTGAGATTAACAAGTTAAGAAAGCCTAGAGAACAAATGGATTTGTCAGTTAAAAATAGGAGAGGAGAGTTATAAAATGGAGAGTTAGAGGTATTGGGAAGATGGAGGGAATATTTTGAGGAATTGTTAAATGTTGATGAAGATAGGGAAGCTGTGATTTCGTGTATAGGGCAAGGAGGAATAACATCTTGTAGGAGTGAGGAAGAGCCAGTTGTGAGTGTGGGGGAAGTTCGTGAGGCAGTAGGTAAAATGAAAGGGGGTAAGGCAGCCGGGATTGATAGGATAAAGATAGAAGTGTTAAAAGCAGGTGGGGATATAGTTTTGGAGTGGTTGGTGCAATTATTTAATAAATGTATTGAAGAGGGTAAGGTACCTAGGGATTGGCAGAGAGCATGCATAGTTCCTTTGTATAAAGGCAAAGGGGATAAAAGAGAGTGCAAAAATTATAGGGGGATAAGTCTGCTGAGTATACCTGGTAAAGTGTATGGTAGAGTTATTATTGAAAGAATTAAGAGTAAGACGGAGAATAGGATAGCAGATGAACAAGGAGGCTTTAGGAAAGGTAGGGAGTGTGTGGACCAGGTGTTTACAGTGAAACATATAAGTGAACAGTATTTAGATAAGGCTAAAGAGGTCTTTGTGGCATTTATGGATTTGGAAAAGGCGTATGACAGGGTGGATAGGGGGGCAATGTGGCAGATGTTGCAGGTGTATGGTGTAGGAGGTAGGTTACTGAAAGCAGTGAAGAGTTTTTACGAGGATGGTGAGGCTCAAGTTAGAGTATGTAGGAAAGAGGGAAATTATTTCCCAGTAAAAGTAGGCCTTAGACAAGGATGTGTGATGTCACCGTGGTTGTTTAATATATTTATAGATGGGGTTGTAAGAGAAGTAAATGCGAGGGTCTTGGCAAGAGGCGTGGAGTTAAAAGATAAAGAATCACACACAAAGTGGGAGTTGTCACAGCTGCTCTTTGCTGATGACACTGTGCTCTTGGGAGATTCTGAAGAGAAGTTGCAGAGATTGGTGGATGAATTTGGTAGGGTGTGCAAAAGAAGAAAATTAAAGGTGAATACAGGAAAGAGTAAGGTTATGAGGATAACAAAAAGATTAGGTAATGAAAGATTGAATATCAGATTGGAGGGAGAGAGTATGGAGGAGGTGAATGTATTCAGATATTTGGGAGTGGACGTGTCAGCAGGTGGGTCTATGAAAGATGAGGTGAATCATAGAATTGATGAGGGGAAAAGAGTGAGTGGTGCACTTAGGAGTCTGTGGAGACAAAGAACTTTGTCCTTGGAGGCAAAGAGGGGAATGTATGAGAGTATAGTTTTACCAACGCTCTTATATGGGTGTGAAGCATTGGTGATGAATGTTGCAGCGAGGAGAAGGCTGGAGGCAGTGGAGATGTCATGTCTGAGGGCAATATGTGGTGTGAATATAATGCAGAGAATTCGTAGTTTGGAAGTTAGGAGGAGGTGCGGGATTACCAAAACTGTTGTCCAGAGGGCTGAGGAAGGGTTGTTGAGGTGGTTCGGACATGTAGAGAGAATGGAGCGAAACAGAGTGACTTCAAGAGTGTATCAGTCTGTAGTGGAAGGAAGGCGGGGTAGGGGTCGGCCTAGGAAAGGTTGGAGGGAGGGGGTAAAGGAGGTTTTGTGTGCGAGGGGCTTGGACTTCCAGCAGGCATGCGTGAGCGTGTTTGATAGGAGTGAATGGAGACAAATGGTTTTTAATACTTGACGTGCTGTTGGAGTGTGAGCAAAGTAACATTTATGAAGGGGTTCGGGGAAACCGGCAGGCCGGACTTGAGTCCTGGAGATGGGAAGTACAGTGCCTGCACTCTGAAGGAGGGGTGTTAATGTTGCAGTTTAAAAACTGTAGTGTAAAGCACCCTTCTGGCAAGACAGTGATGGAGTGAATGATGGTGAAAGTTTTTCTTTTTTGGGCCACCCTGCCTTGGTGGGAATCGGCCGGTGTGATAATAAATAAATAAATAAAATAAAAATGTACAAATTCAGCTTAAAATAATTCAAGAACTGAGACAAATGAACTATGAACAGAAGGAAAAAAATTCTGATAAATATCTGCATTGGCCAATGGGAAGAAAAAAAGGAAACATGAAGCCTACATCCAGTATACCATAAGATTATGAAAGGATGTAAGAAAATTGACCTGTGATTTTCTAATATTCCTAAGAGGGATGACATGAAACCACAACTGTAAACTTGAGCACAAAAAGGTTCCAAAAGGATGTTAGAAAATATTTCTTCACAAAGGCTGATAGACTCCCATCAGAGAAAATGGCGTTGATAAGAAGAATAAAACTAGTTCTTGTACATGAAATAAATCATCAGTTTTCTATAAATGTTTCATGCAACTTTAGATACAGTGTGTTAAATTGTCGAAGTTTGTTTTGCAGGGCTTGAAATTAATAATAATACACACAGCAGTAATTTTTTTTCACCTATTATTTTTGCAGCTGGTTCATGATGTAGAAGCAGCTATGTTGGAAGCTGACTCCCAGTTAGCAGTCTATGTGGCATATGAGACACAGGAGCTGCTTGATATATATGAAGCTGTTCGGACAGCTACAAACACTGATGCTGTGACATCAGCTGCAGCTGGTAGGTGTGCTCACCATGTTGTGTTTGTTCTAGTTCAGAATGGCACATGACCCCACCTCTTAATTAGTATGCATTATGCCAATGAATACATTGGCACAATATATCAAAGATTATGATATCCTCCAGCTCCTGTGAAGCTGGGTGTGAACCAAATATGCAGTGAGCATTTCCCTCTGTATAGTCATGCTGAGGTGCTAGAACATGAAATTTCATTTTGTCTGCTGTAAAAAATGCAATATTTAATAAAATGATTTGGTTTATATAGGCTTGAATTTGAATTACAGTTGCCCTGTCTTGTAGCTAGTTTTTATAATGATAGTTTTTCCATAGCCATGATGAGTTCTCTGTCTACTGATGGGTACCAGATTGTGGTTGGAGGGAGTCAGTCCAAGCTAATGGCAGATATGACCATTGCTAATGTCCAAGTTAGTCTACATTTCTTTTTTTACTTTTGTATTTTGATGTGTGTGTGTATAGAAGATACTTATGAGATTGAAATAATGAATCTAGAAGCATGGGTGGAAGAGAATGGAGGTATAAGTAAGTGATAGTAATATTTGACGAAGCTTTATTACTTAAAAACTTTATTTTTTATAGAAGTATGTAATGTGAAACTGGGTGAATTGCATGGTAGATCCAAAAGAACTTATTCTGTTTTTTCAGGGTAAACTTAGTGGCTATGGTGTGGAGGAGCAGCTGCCAACTATAGCAATTGTGGCCCACTATGATGCCTTTGGGGCTGCTCCAGTAAGACATTTTTTTATTTAGTTGTATAAGAAATTAGGATCTAAAACTGTATATAGAAGCAATGGAAATATAATCCTTTCATTTTTTGCGCATAATGTATTAAAATATTTTTTTAACACCGGCTGTCTCCCACTGAGGTAGGATGACCTGTAAAAGATGCAATAGGAAATGTTTGACTGATGAAGGCTTTGGTTAATCTTTAAGTATGACTTTTGATAGCACAGTATAAATCACCATTTCAGTACCCTTCCCATGATCTGTGAATTTTTCAAGCATATACTCCATGGGGAAGTGGAACAGAATTCTTCCTCCGTAAGCCATGCGTGTCATAAGAGGCGACTAAAATGCCGGGAGCAAGGGGCTAGTAACCCCTTCTCCTGTATATATTACTAAATTTGAAAGGAGAAACTTTCGTTTTTCCTTTTGGGCCACCCCACCTCGGTGGAATACGGCTGGTACATTGAAAGAAGAATGTACTAAACAGGCAAACTCGGCAGCCTTCAATGGCAAACTGTATATTAAGCCTGCTGAAGGGAAGGGGAGATCTAAAACTAATAGTTCGAACCCTTTATTTATAAATGTAGTACAGATGTGATCTATTACTCAGTAAATAACTATCAATGCATTTAACAGCTCATCATGAATATTATATTAATCATCAGTCATCTTCTCCATTAAAATATATAGTATTCCAGTAAGATAGGATGCTGTCTGTCTTGGTTTCTCCTCTTTCATGTGCAGTGAACATTTTCTGCTGTGTGTAACTAGCATATTCAGTTTCTTGAGCAAATATGAAAAAATATGAGAGAAAATCCTAGGTAATAGCAACCGCCCAGGGAGGTACTACTGTCCTGCCAAGTGAGTGAAACGGAAACCTGTAATTGTTTTACATGATGGTAGGATTGCTGGTGTCTTTTTTCTGTCTCATAAGCATGCAAGATTTCATGTATGTTTTGCTACTTCTACTGGTCATAGACCAGGCCGTGGGGGCGTTGACCCATGGAACTCTCTCCAGGTAAATTCCAGGTAAACACTTAGGTCATGCTACACCTGCATGTACAAGCATATATATACACATCCTGCTGTGTTTTCTTCTATTTTCTTACTAGTTTTTGTTTATTTCCTCTTATCTCTATGGGGAAATGGAACAAAATTCTTCCTCTTTAAACCATGTGTGTCATAAGAGACGACTAAAATGCTAGGAGCAAGGGGCTAGTAACCCCTTCTGTATATATTACTAAATTTAAAAGGAGAAACTTTCGTTTTTTCTTTTGGGCCACCCTGCCTCGGTGGGATACAGTCAGTTTGTTGTAAGAAGAAAAGGTGTGAGAAAGTGATCAAAGAGTAAGCTGCAAGAGTGAACTGATCAAAACAGACTTTTTTTTGTTTTTTTTTTTTTTTGGGGGGGGGGGGACAAAGAATTTAGAGATGACAAAGTAAGTGCTACATATGCATATATTGCAAATATGAAAATATAATGAGGCAACCCTCAAAGAGACAGCAATCAGTGGGAGGTTTGTCTATAATGTTTAGTACTTTGTTAAAAAAAAAAAATATATGTATGTGTGCAGGAACTCTCATGGGGAGCTGACAGCAATGGCTCTGGTGTAGTAGTGTTGTTGGAGCTAGCCCGGATCCTTTCACGGCTCTATGCTTCTCCACGGACACATCCTCGCCTCAACATGGCTTTCCTGCTCTCAGGAGGTGGTTATATTAACTACCAGGTCAGTTTATGTTGTTTTTTTTTTTTAATAAATATTTTCAGCTTTCATCAGTAGACTAGCTAGAGATATGAATTAATCTGAATATCTTTTAATATGAAACTACTGTTCATCTCTTATGTAGGTTACTTAGGTATGGCTGAGATAACATTTTTAAAGGACGCATAGCTATTAAGTAACTTAATAGTTAACAGGAATGCAAAATGTATTTTTTGGTTTTTTACTTTATCAGGGATCAAAACGGTATTTAGAAGACCACCTAGATGCTTCCGATTCTCCCCTGCTCTCTGAGACGCATTATACACTTTGTTTGGACACATTAGGGAGTGGAGACTCACTAAGGCTTCATGTATCTAAGCGACCCAAGGAAACCTCTCCAGGTTACCAATTCTTCCAGGTAGAAGCACAAGTTATGGCTTTCAATTTAAGTTTGTTGGGTATATAAAAAGCTGGTGTAGTGAGATTTCACTGTGCTTGGGCAAGTCATTCTTCACGCATTATATATATTTTGCCATCTTTTCTAACGTCATAAAAACATTGAGAATTCTGTAACGCTTTCCATTGTTACAAACCCTTATTTACAGAAGTGCACATTGGTGTCATTTGCACTGCTTTCTAACCTTGCAAATTTACAAGTTCCTAGAGGTGTGGCAATTTTTCCTTTAAATGTTTTCATTGCATATGAAATACTTAGTTACTTACTTCTGACTCATGTCAAAAATTAGCCTTGGTTTCAGAGCACATCCTTTGAAGCATTTTGTCATTCAAATAGGGGCTAGATCCTAAATATTCATTTGTATCTGTAATTATCCCTACACAGTTCCTCATATGTGTGTGGATTCTAGGCCTTGCAGGAAGCAGGAGCAGCAGTAGGCATCAATGTGGATATGGTGCATAGGAAGATTAACCTTCAGGAGGACACCCAAGCTTGGGAACACGAAAAATACAGCATGCGTAGACTCCCAGCCTTCACACTTTCCAGACTCCTGGTAACTATCATTGGCCCTTACATCTGACGTAGTTTAAATTTTATGTTAATGATAATGTTTTATTTCTCTGAGTCATACAAATAGTAGGCACAAGAGAAAGCCACCAATTATGCAGGCCATTCTAGGCAACTAATCATAATAAGGCTTATGTGCTACTGAAGAATTAGACATAGCCTATCATGTAAGACTTCTTGTGTGGTTAACTACAATCATAAGTACAATAAGAAAGGAAGCTAATGACTAATAATCAGTTACAAAAGAATTGCCAATCAAAATTAATATCGTGTAGAAATTTGGGCAACTCTTCCTCTTAATATTAAGAAAGTACTTCGTACATTCCCTTCTTTGCCTCCATGGATGATGTTTTTAATTTCTTTTTAGTAGGCTATACGGGAAAAAGGATTACTAGCCCATTGTCCCGGCATTTTAGTTGACTTTTACAACACGCATGGCTTAGGGAGGAAAGATTCTTATTCCACTTCCCCATGGATATGAAAGAAAAACACTAAGAACAAGACCTATTAAGATAAAATCAAAGAAAACTCAGATGAGTGTGTATACATAAACGTGTATATGTATGTGTAGTGTGACCTAAGTGTAAGGTAGAAGTAGCAATACGTACGTGAAATCTTGCATGTTTATGAGACAGAAAAAAGGCACCAGCAATCCTACCATCATATAAAACAAATACAAGCTTCCTTTTTACACTCACTTGGTAGGACGGTAGTACCTCCCCAAATGGCTGCTGTCTACCAACCTACTAAGTATAGTGGTGCCAACACTCTTATATGGGTGTGAAGCTTAGATTGCAAATGCTGCAGCGATGAGGCGGCTGGAGGCAGTGGAGATGTCTTGTCTAAGAGCAATGTGTGGTGTAAATATTATGCAGAGAATTTGGAGTGTGGAAATTAGGAGGAGGTGTGGAGTTACTAAAAGTATTAGTCAGAGGGCTGAAGAGGAGTTACTTAGGTGATTTGGTCATTTAGAGAGAATGGATCAAAGTAGAATGACTTGGAGAGTGTATAAATCTGTAGAGGAAGGAAGGTGGGGTAGGGGTCATCCTCGAAAAGGTTGGAGGGAGGGGGCAAAGGAGGTTTTGTGGGTAAGGGATTTGGACTTCCAGCAAGCATGTGTGAGCGTGTTAGATAGGAATGAATGGAGACGAATGGTTTTTGGGACCTGACGAGCTGTTGGAGTGTGAGCAGGGTAATATTTTGTGAAGGGATTCAGGGAAATCGGTTAACCGGACTTGAGTCCTGGGGTTTGGGATATTGGCAGTTTGGAGGGACTTCTGAACTGTCGTATCTGAGCGCCTCTGCAAAGACAGTGGTTATGTATGAGTGAGGTGAAAGTGTTGAATGATGATGAAAGTATTTTCTTTTTGGGGATTTTCTTTCTTTTTGGGTCATCCTGCCTCGGTGGGAAATGACCGACGTGTTAAAAAAATGAAGAAAGTATCTGCATGGGGAAGCGGAATAGAATTCTTCCTTTGTAAGCCATGTGTGTTGTAAGAGGCAACTAAAATATCAGGAGGAAGGGGCTAGTAACCCCTTCTCCTGTATATACATATTACTAAATGTAAAAGGAGAAACTTTTGTTTTTCCTTTTGCGCCACCCTGCTTCAGTGGGATATGGCTGGTGCATTGAAAGAGAAGATTAAGAAAGTATGATTGTTGATAGATAAATGGATATTACTTTAAATGTTTGGAAAAAGGATTTTATGTAAAACTTTGCTATTTATTCTTGGAGGCTCAGTGAATTCTAAATCAGCAAAAATTATTCATCACTATCAGTGGATTGAGAACATCCTAGACATGAATTTTAATACTTAAAGTTTACCTAGTAGCTGCTCCTCATGTATACAACATTAATACTCATGAAGTAAGTCTTTATTGATCATTAATCGATACCTAAGGTACCTAGAACTACCTGCCATTTGCTGATGAGGCAAATTTTATAACTTCGGGCAGCTGCTTCTGTCAGGTGGTGCCAGTGGTCTGATTTTTTTGTGTGTATCTGTGCTTAACTCACTATATATTGTTTACCCATGTAATTTCATTGTTGGGATTACTCATGTACTGTAACATTAATTCTTACAAAAATCAGCATCTGTCTTGTCTGTCACTTGTATACAGTCTGTTGTAACCTTACTTGGCTTTGCTGCTTCTATTTTATATACTTGTTTACTTCACTAAACCTTTATTTGTGATTTTAGGTCACCTTATTTTCACTTTTGTAGTAATACACCTCTGTAGGAAGTAGTGTTTTGCCATCCTGCCATGTGACTGAAATGGAAGCCTGGCAGGATTGCTGGCCTTTTGTGTCTAATGAATACAAACGATAAGTAAATGTTACAAACTTCTGCTTATATTTGGTATATACTTTACTGGCCTACATATTCTTTCTAATAGTTCTCATTCCCGTAATATTTTCTTAACAATTTAGTTGGACTGGTCTGAGACAGAGCCGTGGGGCTGATGATCCTCAGAATCGTTAACATATATTAACATAAGTAGATTTTGTAATAAATCACTCAAAATCTTAATCTATATTATGCTTTCAGGGACCCAAAACTGGGGAACGTGGAAGCATTTTGGACACATCAGAAAATGTAGACTTAACTTCTCTGACTCGCAATACGGTAGTGGTGGCTACTGCGCTTCTCCGACACATCTATAACACTTCTGTAGATGGGATCTTTGACAATGGTTTGGTGAGTAGCTTTTGAGCTATCTCGTTCCAGTAGTGACTCAGCATGTTGCATTTACCGTATATAGTTCTTATTACTTCTACCCCTGGAGGTGGTAAGTACAGTGCCTGTGCTCTGAAGGATGGGTAGGGATATTGCAGTTTGAAGAATCATCTGAAGAGCGGTGTCAGCACACTTCTGGCAAGACAATGATTGTAAGTTTGACATTATTGATCACTAGCACCTTGCTCATTTCTTGTTACTTCTACTCAGCATTATACCCCCATCCCCCTTTTTTTATTTCAGGCTGTGACCAAAAAGAGTGTAAAATCCTGGTTGGATCTGTTGACATCACAACCAAGGTCTCCTCAGCTCCTCTCAGGAAAAAATAACCCACTTGTGTCCACACTTCATCAAATTCTAACTAGGTAGGAAGATTGTAACTCGTTGTTTTATTGTACAGCTTCTCCTCATTTAACGACGGAGTTTCGTTTCTAAGACCACGTCGGTAAACGAATTCATTGCTAAGTGAGGAGCATACTATAATGGTAGTGGATTTGTGTTAATCATATTTCATATTGTTTAATGTCACCTTTGAAGCATTTATAACATATCTGGTATATTTTTAAATGTTTATACTGTAGTGTACTGTATATTGTAATAAACAAAATAGAGGAAATCAGCTCTAATATACATTATTTAGGTGTGCATACTGGTCAGAGAGCCCAGTGTAAGTCCAAGTCGTTGGTAAACGAGTACATTGCTAAGTGAGGAGAGGCTGTACTGTATAATTATTTACCCTTTGAATATTAGTGCTGATGCTGCATTTATAAAAATCTGATAAATAATGCCAAACTCATTTGTTTACCAAAAAAAACACATTTTAGTACTGTAATTTTTTTTTCAACCCATCGACCGTCTCCTACCAAGAGGGTAACCATAATTATATGAATAAATATAAAATATTATTTTAGCAGCATGATGGGAGAACATATGGTAGATGTTCAGTACTGTAGTTGAAAGTCAGTTTTAAGCTTATCTTAGAATTATAAATTGTAATGAATTTTTTTTTTTTTTCAACAAGTTGGCCGTCTCCCACCGAGGCAGGGTGACCCAAAAAGAAAGAAAATCCCCAAAAAGAAAATGCTTTCATCATCATGCAACACTTTCACCTCACACATAATCAGTCTTAACAGAGGTGCCCAGATACAATAGTTTAGAAGCATATACTGTATAACACCCCTCCAAACTACCAATATCCCAAACCCCTCCTTTAAAGTGCAGGCATTATACTTTCCATTTCCAGTACTCGGGGTCCAGTTATTTTCATATAGTCGGACTTGAGTCCTGGAAATGGGAAGTACAATGCCTGCACTTTAAAGGAGGGGTTTGGGATATTGGCAGTTTGGAGGGATATGTTGTGTATCTTTATACGTATATGCTTCTAAGCTGTTGTATTCTGAGCACAAACCATAGCCCCGGCCGGGATTGAACCCGCGGTCATAGAGTCTCAAAACTCCAGCCCGTCGCGTTAGCCACGGGCTGGAGTCATGTTATTCTGAGCACCTCTGCAAAAGCAGTGATAATGTGTGAGTGTGGTGAAAGTGTTGAATGATGATGAAAGTATTTTCTTTTTGGGGATTTTCTTTCTTTTTTTGGGGTCACCCTGCCTCGGTGGGAGACGACCAACTTGTTGAAAAAAAAAAGGTCCAGCTATATAAAAATAACCGATTTCCCTAAATCCCTTCACTAAATATTACCCTGCTCACACTCCAACAGCTTGTCAAGTCCCAAAAACTATTTGTCTCCATTCACTCCCATCTAACATACTTACACATGCTTACTGGAAGTCCAAGCTCCTCGCCCACAAATCCTCCTTTACCCCCTCCCTCCAACCTTTTCGAGGATGACCCCTACCCTTCCTTCCTTCCCCTAGAGATTTATGCACTCTCCAAGTCATTCTGCTTTTATCCATTCTCTCTAAATGACCAAACCACCTCAACAACCCCTCTTCAGCCCTCTACTAATACTTTTAGTAACTCCACACCTCCTCCTAATTTCCCCACTCTGAATTCTCTGCATAATGTTTACACCATACATTGCCCTTAAGACATCTGCACTGCCTCCAACCGTCTCCTCACTGCAGCATTTGCAACCCAAGCTTCACACCCATATAAGAGTGTTGGTGCCACTATACTGTCGTACATTCCCTTCTTTTCCTCCATGGATAACGTTTTTTGTCTCCATAGATACCTCAATGCACCACTCACCTTTTTTCCTTCACCAGTTCTATGGTTAACCTCATCCTTCATAAACCCATCCACTGACAAATCAACTCCCAAATATCTGAAAACATTCACGTCTTCCATACTCCCTCTCTCCAATGTGATATCCAATTTTTCTCTATCTAAATCATTTGATACCCTCATCACCTTACTCTTATCTATGTTCACTTTCAACTTTCTACCTTTACATACCCTCCCAAACTCGTCCACTAACTGTTGCAAATTTTCTTTAGAATCTCCCATAAGCACAGTATCATCAGCAAAAAGTAACTGTGTCACTTCCTATTTTGTGTTTGATTCCCCATAATTGAATCCCACCCCTTTCCCAAACACCCTAGCATTTACTTCTTTTACAACCCCATCTAACCATGGTGACATTACACATCCCTGTCTAAGAACTACTTTTATGGGAAGTAATCTCCCTCTCTCCTACACACCCTAACCTGAGCCTCACTATCCTCATAAAATCTCTTTACAGCATTTTGTAGCTTACTACCTATTCCACATACTTGCAACATCTGTCACATTGCTTCTCTATCCACTCTATCATATGCCTATTCTGAATCCATAAATAAAATGAAAACTTCCCTACCTTTATCTAAGTACTGTTGACACATATGCTTCAATGTAAACACTTGATCTACACATCCCCTACCCACTCTAAAGCCTCCTTGCTCATCTGCAGTCCTACTCTGTCTTACCTCTAATTCTTTCAGTAATAACCTTCCATAGACTTTTCCTGGTATACTCAGTAAACTTCTTCTTTCTTTCAACACACGGCCATATCCCACCAAGGCAGGGTGGCCCAAAAAGAAAAACGAAAGCTTCTCTTTTAAATTTAGTAATTTATACGGAAGGGGTTACTAGCCCCTTGCTCCCGGCATTTTAGTCGCCTCTTACAACACGCATGGCTTACGAAGGAAGAATTCTGTTCCACTTCCCCATGGAGATAAGAGGAAATAAACAAGAAGAAGAACTAGAAAGAAAATAGAAGAATACCCAGAGGGGTGTGTATATATATGCTTGTACATGTATGTGTAGTGTGACCTAAGTGCAAGTAGAAGTAGCAAGACATACCTGAAATCTTGCATGTTTATGAGACAGACAAAAGACACCAGCAATGCTACCATCATGTAAAACAATTACAGGTTTTCGTTGTACACTCACTTGGCAGGACAGTAGTACCTCCCTGGGCGGTTGCTATTTACCAACCTCCTACCTAGCTTTCATACATTTATTAAACAAAAATACCAACCACTCTAACACTATATCCCCCCCTGCTTTTAACATTTGTCATGGTCCCGTCAGTTCCAGCTGCTTTACCCCCTTTCATTGTACATAATGCCTCACACACCTCCCCCACACTCACATCCTGGTCTTCTTCACTCCTAAAAGATGTTATACAGTGGACCCCCGCATAACGATCACCTCCGAATGCGACCAATTATGTAAGTGTATTTATGTAAGTGCGTTTGTACGTGTATGTTTGGGGGTCTGAAATGGACTAATCTACTTCACAATATTTCTTATGGGAACAAATTCGGTCAGTACTGGCACCTGAACATACTTCTGGAGTGAAAAAAAATCGTTAACCGGGGGTCCACTGTACCTCCCTGGCCAGTGCATGAAATTACCGCTTCCCTTTCTTCGTCGACATTTAACCCTTTCAGGGTCCATGCTGTAGATCTACGGCTTTACGTTCAGGGTCCAAACCATAGATCTAAGCCATGAGCTCAAGGTACTCTTCATTGTAAAACCAGTCAAAATCATCTCTGTTTCTGTAGTATGTCTTCCATTCTATAAAATGAGATCAAGAAAACTAGAATATAACAATAAATACCATGCGAAAATACAGTGCAAAGTCGCTGTTTTATTCCAAAAAAATGGTCAAAGTTTTTTTTTTTCTCATTATGCACTGTGTGCTGCAGGATTTTTTTTATACTGCGTACACTGACCACATAGACCCATTCTTTCATATGTAGGCCTACCAGCTTTCTCCCACTAGATTTGAGGGTGCTAGAATTTAGGCGTACTAGTACGTCAAAAACCCTGGGTCGTAAGCCATACTAGTACGGCCGAAACCCTCAAAGGGTTAAATTCTTGGACCCTGGTGCGCGCTTTGAAATTTGGCCTCTGGACCCTGAAAGGGTTAAAAGTTCCTCAAAATATTCCCGCCATCTACCCAATACCTCCATCTCCCCATCTATTAACTCCCCTACTCTGTTTTTAACTGACAAATCCATTCGTTCCCTAGGCTTTCTTGTTTATCTCCAAAATTTTTTCTTCTTTTAATTAAAATTTCTTGACACTGCCTCTCCCACTCTATCATCTGCTCTCCTTTTGCACTCTCTTCACCTTTCTTTTGTCAGCATAGTTGCTGATCCCCTACATGTGTTGTATAGCTTACCTGAGTATCATAATTAGTACCATCCATACATTTTACATACACGACCCCTTTGCTAGGCCTAGTGACTAGTTTGTATGACGTCACGTGATGCGGTATGAGTGCGTGGGACGCACTACCTCAGCCTCAGTTCCCGCATAGTTCTACGCCAGGCAAGACAGGCAGTTTGGGCTCTTCCCCTTCATACTCTGCTAATATATGTGTTACCATCCAACAAGTGTGTTTAAGTCAAACCATCATATCTCCTACGAACCTCCCATGACAAATGGTGGCAGCGATGGGATGGATTGATCCAGTGGAGTGGATGAGGTCTTCCTAGACGACATACGTAACATGACTGAGCTGTCAGCATAGTTGCTGATCCCCTACATGTGTTGTATAGCTTATCTGAGTATCATAGTTAGTACCATCCATATGTTTTACATACACGGCCCCTTTGCTAGGCCTAGTGACTAGTTTGTATGACGTCACGTGATGCGGCATGAGTGCGTGGGACGCGCTACCTCGGCCTCAGTTCCCGCATAGTTCTACGCCAGGCAAGACAGGCAGTTTGGGCTCTTCCCCTTCATACTCTGCTAATATATGTGTTACCATCCAACAAGTGTGTTTAACTCCAACCATCATATCCATATACTATGCTCTTCTTATAACGCTTCTGTTTTGTAAAAACCTCTCATAAGCTACCTCTTTCTCTTTTATCACACCCTTTACTTCATCATTCCACCAATCACTCCTCTTTCCTCCTGCACCCACCCTCCTATAGCCACAAACTTCTTCTCCACATTCTAATACTGCATTTTTAAAAATATTCCAACCCTCTTCAACCCCCCCCCCTCCCCTCACCTTTCTACCAATAGTTGCTTATATCTCACCCTGACCTTCTCCTCCCTTAGTTTATACACTTCCACCTCTCTCTTACTTGCTGTTGCCATTTTCCTTTTGTCCCATCTACCTCTTACTCTAACTGTAGCTACAACTAAATAATGATCATATACATCAGTTGCCCCTCTATAAACATGTACATCCTGAGGCCTACCCATCAACCTTTTATCCACCAATCCATAATCTAACAAACTACTTTCATTATGTGCTATATCATACTTTGTATACTTATTTATCCTCTTTTTCATAAAATATGTATTACTTATTACCAAACCTCTTTCTACACATAGCTCAATTAAAGGCTCTCCATTTTCATTTTCCCCTGGCACCCCAAATTTACCTACTACTCTCTCCACAACATTTTTACCCACTTCAGCATTGAGATCCCCAATAATGAATATACAGAAATAATAATAATATAAATGCTCTCCTGACATAATTAAACAGTTTTTAACCTACTGATTATTTATGGAATGTATTCCATCTTATCTGTCACTTCTGGGAGAAAATTTAATTGACATTAATTGTGAATAATAAATTTTGAAATCATATGAACCAAGAATATTTATAATATATACATATTGGGATATTTGCTTTTTGGAGTGACATCTGACTCATAGTTATAATTAGTTGTAAGTAATAATATGTTTTCTGATTGATATTCATAAGTTTTTTAACTTTCTGTGGAATCTATTGCAACGTATTTTGTTGAAAAAATGTTTACTGATAGCTCTGTGGCTCATTTTGGGCAATGTAATTTCCAATTATGCCCTCTTGTTTTTATTGCATCATGGTAAAGAGCCTATCATTGCCTATCCTGTCAGTGGTCCATAGTATTTTGTATGTCATGACCATGTCCCTTCTTTTTCTTTGCTCTTTCAGTGACATCACACCTAATTCTTGCATTTTTTCATCATATTTCATATCCCTCAGTAAACTCCAGTCTGGAGTTTGTCATGTTAACTTTGTACCTAACTGTTCTTCTGTTATGATTTCAAGTCATTGTGAAATAAAGAAAGAATGTATTTTACAAAATTATCGCACCATAATAAAAGTTTGACTAAAATATCACCCAGTAGCACATTTGAAATATTAAGCTGAATCAGGTTGAAACCTTGCTAAACACTGTATTCTTTTAGACTTTGCTTAATGCACATTCATCTACATACTCTTCCGTGTATCATTACTTTTGAAAGAAGGCTTTGATGTAGAGCTTTATAAATCTTTATATATCGTTTTATACCATTCTAACCCCTTCTCCTGTATATGTTACTAAATGTAAAAGGAGAAACTTTAATTTTTTCTTTTGGGCCGCCCCGCCTTGGTGGGATATGGCCGGTGCATTGAAAGAAGAAAGAAGTTATACCATTCTGCCTTGGTTTCATTGTACAGTGTATATGAGGTGTTGCGTGGCAGAAAAGAATAAATGTTAACACACCCAACATCCAGGTTGGTGAATGTGTTGATTCCTTAATATTTCATCTGTTTGTGGAATGTATAGATGTTGTCTTCTGTGTCTGTAACTTAAGCTCAAAGCCCCAAAGCAAAGTATGGTAACTTGAGCTACTTAGCTCCAGTCTTCCTACATTTTTCTTCAGTGTTTGAATTTGGCGCTTATTCTTTTCTGCCACACAGTGCCTCATATGTTCTAAAATATAAAAATAAAATCAAGAAGACTTATTAACTCTTTCACTGTCGGTTACATAAATCTACATCATTGAGGCCAGTGTCACTTATGCCACTTTATATGTTGCAGTGTCCTCAAATTTGCCGTGATTGGTAAATATTGGTGTAAGCATGAGAGAATTGGTATATTTGACGGGTGTAAAGAGTATAAAATCATGACCCATTCAGTGTATAATTGGGACAGCTAACCTCTTACCTTGTGTTTGGGTTAAAATATCAACTTGAAGACATATTCCTGGCATTTTTTTAATAGTTTTATTGGCTTTCTTGAGGCCAGTTGATAGACTGGAAGACATACTAGTGAAATGGAAAAGATTTCCAAGATTTTATGTAAGACTTCTTGTGTAGTTAACTATAAGCAGAATGTTTTCTGGATTTTTTAGGCTTTCTTTAATATTGGGACAGCTTAAACCATGACCAAGTACAGTGGAACCTCAAATATCGAACTTTCTTCGGTCCAGAAGTCTGTTCGACTGCCTTTACCGAATGAATTTATTCCCATCAGGAATAATGTAAATTAGATTAGTCCATTTCAGACCCTTAAAAATACACTTATAAAAGCACTTACAAAAATACACTTACATAATTGGTTGTGTTGGGAGCAGTTCGATTTTCGAGGTTCCACTGTACGTGTATTTTTTAATATATTTTATTATCCAAAACATATGGAACACTTCGATTTTTTGTGTGGCAACAGACTCAAAATGGAAGGCAAGTGTTATATAGAAGAAGCTTAGAGATGTGATTAATGTACTGAGGAAGAGTTGCTATAGTGGCTAGAATGCCTTCATTGTTAGTTTTAAACTATGTTTTTAAACTGGAATTTGTTGAATTTTGTGTAAAATTGGTTAAATTGCTGATCTCTGGATGCTTTATGGAGTAGTTCTGATGAGTGAATAGGTAGTTCTTTGCACTCAGTAGTATGGATATAGCAAAATAACCAGGAATTGAGTCAATTTGAGCACTGGAATTGGCCCAAAATAGACCTCAAAATGGGCAAAATTGCAGTTGCATAAAGTGTTCCCCAACCTTCATCTTTGGACCTGTGTAATTCTGCAAGTTTTTCATGAAATTTTGCAATTTTCATATCAGCCTTTAGTAAAAGATTCTCTACCTTATTAGAAGAAATATTTTTTTAACTGCAACACTGATGGTACATATAATTTTGAGGGCTACGACAGTGAAAGAGTTAAACGTGAGCGATATCTACACAAGTCATGTTGAGTCCTTTTAATTAACTGATGACCTAAATATTGTGCTATTTGGTCTTCATGGTTATTTCATGATCAGTAGGTACTAGGACAAACCTTTGTTATCCTTATTAAAGATTTGCGAGCGTCTGTTCTTGATTAATTTAAATTCTGTCACCATTTGATCTCATTTTGATCTGATATAAAATGAATAGAATGGGATATACTCTATTATTAATGACAGGAAGCCTGTTGCTTGTCAGTGTTTCCCTACCCAAGGCAGTGTTTATATGGTGATCCCACCCAGTTATTGGATAGACCTAACAGTGCTTAACCTGACTGAAAAATAACATTTGTTTTATCCATTGAGCAAATGCAGTGGCTGGAAGACATTAATATGGTCATATAAATATCACCTTACTTCAGTGGGAAACTGCCAGTGTGTTTAAGAAAATTAATAATCCTAGATTAAATAAAATGACAGACATGAAGAGCTTTGATTTTTCTTTTGTGAATGCACATCACTAGGTACACTTTTGTAATATAGTTTTATTACATTGTATTTTTTTTTTTTTTTTTTTCAACAAGTCGGCTGTCTCCCACCGAGGCAGGGTGACCCAAAAAAGAAAGAAAATCCCCCAAAAAGAAAATACTTTCATCATCATTCAACACTTTCACCACACTCACACATTATCACTGCTTTTGCAGAGATGCTCAGAATACAACAGTTTAGAAGCATATACGTATAAAGATACACAACATATCCCTCCAAACTGCCAATATCTCAAACCCCTCCTTTAAAGTGCAGGCATTGTACTTCCCATTTCCAGGACTCAAGTCCGACTATATGAAAATAACCGGTTTCCCTGAATCCCTTCACTAAATATTACCCTGCTCACACTCCAACAGATCGTCAGGTCCCAAGTATCATTCGTCTCCATTCACTCCTATCTAACACGCTCATGCACGCTTGCTGGAAGTCCAAGCCCCTCGCCCACAAAACCTCCTTTACCCCCTCTTTTCAACCCTTTCGAGGACGACCCCTACCCCTCCTTCCTTCCCCTATAGATTTATATGCTTTCCATGTCATTCTACTTTGATCCATTCTCTCTAAATGACCAAATCACCTCAACAACCCCTCTTCTGCCCTCTGACTAATACTTTTATTAACTCCACACCTTCTCCTAATTTCCACACTCCGAGTTTTCTGCATAATATTTACACCACACATTGCCTTTAGACAGGACGCCTCCAACCGTCTCCTCGCTGCTGCATTTACCACCCAAGCTTCACATCCATATAAGAGTGTTGGTACTACTATACTTTCATACATTCCCTTCTTTGCCTCCATAGATAACGTTTTTTGACTCCACATATACCTCAACGCACCACTCACCTTTTTTCCCTCATCAATTCATTCCATTTCTTTATTACTATTTTGCTGAAAAATGTTTTCTGATATATAGCTCTTTTCATTGTGCCATGTATTATAGTATTATTGCCTTACATTATGGAGGAAAGCATAACAATGGCTCTCGGCAGGTACACCAATGAAGCACGTGTCACCTTCCTGAAAGCTGATAAGAGGGATCCTGAATGGGCTTTCTATGACATCACTCGTGCCACCATGGCTGCCTATGCTGTCAAACCTGCTGCTTTTGATTTTCTTCTTACAATGGCTATCCTAGCATACTTAGGTGTTATTTATGTGTTCCTTCAGGTAAGTTTAATTCTTAATAGAGGAAAAATTACTGTAAAGAAATCCAGAGGTCGTAATGTGATGTGTAATTGCCTGATTATTATCTCTGGATAACAATTAATGTCTATTGCAGGCTTATTCATTAGGTTAGGTTCCAGGCTACTGCTGTAAAGCAAAAGTGAAACATAGCCTTTTTTTGTTTTCAAATGCATATAAAAGCCTGATAACATGTTTACACTATCATATATTAACCCTTTCAGGGTCAAGAGGCCCTCTCCTAAACTCGTTCTCAGGGTCGAAAATTTTTTGGGAAAAAAAAAAATTCTTTTTTCTTATGAAATGATAGAGAATCTTTTCCCGATCATAATGACACCAAAAGTATGAAATTTGATGGAAAACTTAAGGAATTATGCTCTTGTGAAGTTAGCGGTCTTGACGATGTTTATGCATCGGCGATTTCGCCCACTTTTAGCCCTATTTTCGGCCAATTCCAGTGTACTAATCAACAAAAATCATATCTATTTCGCTAGAACTACATTTTTTCTATTAAATGAGTACAAGAAACCACCCATTTACCGATTCCAACAATCCATTAAAGCGGTCAGAAATTGGCAATTTTTGCCAATTTCACACAAAATTCAGATGTCAATTTCCAAATAGGGTCCAGAATAAACAAGACAGACATTCCTAGCACTAAAATAACATTTTCTCTGTTCATTAGTCAAGCCCCCAGACCTCTCTTACATCTCTTTTGCTTTCCACTTTGAATTTTTATTCTCACAAAAAATAGAAGATTTACTGTTATGCAGACTACTACATTGGTGTAGAAATGGTATAAATAATATCAGCGCACTTGTGAAAGAATATTAGACTCACCAATTGACATGTATTGGACGCTTGGCATGATCTGTTTACTTTTGAACTTTGGTAAAAATCGAACATTTCTGCTACTTTGAGCTCGATTTCAAGGTACTTTTCTTTATGAAACCAATCCAAATCATCTCAATTTCTGTAGTATGTCTTCCATTCTATAAAATGAGACCAGGGAAAACTAAAATACAACCATAAATACCATACGAAAATGCACTGCAAAGTCACTGTTTTAAACCAAAAACATGGTCGGAGTTTTTTTTTCTCGTGCACTGTGTGCTGCAGCATTTTTTTTATACTGTGCACACTGACCACCTAGACCCATTCTTTCATATGTAGGCCTACCAGCTTTCTCCCACTAGATTTGAAGGCACTAGAATTTAGGCGTACTAGTACGTCAATGTCCCTGGTGCGTAAGCCGTACTAGTACGTCGGAAACCCTGAAAGGGTTAAGTGAGCAGTAGAACTAGGACTAAAAAATGCATATACAGTACATACATTACTTACCCTAAAATATTTTCATCCTTAGTTTATAGTAAGTGGTGAACATATTTATTGTAGGAAGTCTAAATAAATGAAGAATGGGTATAATAAAAAAACTGCTGCATTAACGAAATGCTCTAAAGCAGGGCCCTTCTGTATTCAGAATTTGTGGTGAGTGTGGTGAAAGTGTTGAATGATGATGAAAGTATTTTCTTTTTGGGGATTTTCTTTCTTTTTTGGGTCACCCTGCCTCGGTGGGAGACGGCCGACATGTTGAAAAAAAAAAAATACCTAGTATTAATTATAGTTGTACCAATGATCCATACCCTGATGTGGTTTGCACTGGCTTCCCTTTGTAACATAAGTTTGGTATGCATATCCTTTTTTCTTGTTTTTTTCATTACTGTCCATTAATTCGCAGTAATGCAAAAAGAGATGGTTTTTGTTATATTTTGCTTACAGCTTAATTAGTAATAAGCATGTATGGTATTACAGTCCCCATCCCTTTATCCGAAACCCTTGGTGCCAGCAGTGTTTCGAATTTCAAAATTTTTTGAATTTCAGAATGAAGGTGGGGTTTAGGCCAACAGGCCTACTGCAGTGTTTCTCCTTTCATATGTTATGTACCCATGACACCAATCATACCCAGCCCTCCCACTCATATATTTGTCCAATCTCTTTTTAAAGCTACCCAAGGTCCTTTCTTTCTTTCTTTCAACACACCGGCCGTATCCCACCAAGGCGGGGTGGCCCAAAAGGAAAAACGAAAGTTTCTCCTTTTTTTTTTTTTTTTTTTTTTTAACAAACCGGCCGTATCCTACCAAGGCAGGGTGGGCCCAAAAAGAAAAACGAAAGTTTCTCTTTTTAAATTTAGTAATTTATACAGGAGAAGGGGTTACTAGCCCCTTGCTCCCGGCATTTTAGTCGCCTCTTACAACACGCATGGCTTACGGAGGAAGAATTCTGTTCCACTTTCCCATGGAGATAAGAGGAAATAAACAAGAACTAGAAAGAAAATAGAAGAAAACCCAGAGGGGTGTGTATATATATGCGTGTACATATATGTGTAGTGTGACCTTATTGTAAGTAGAAGTAGCAAGACGTACCGGAAATCTTGCATGTGTATGAGACAGAAAAAAAAGACACCAGCAATCCTACCATCATGTAAAACAATTATAGGCTTCCGTTTTACACTCACTTGGCAGGACGATAGTACCTCCCTGGGCGGTTGCTGTCTACCAACCTGCTACCTAGGACCCAAGGTACTATCAAAGCTAAAACCTTGGATAGTTTCAAATTTAGATTGGATAAATACGTGAGTGAGAAGGGTTGGATTTGAGGGGGACTTGCACATGAGTAAATAGAATTATCAAAGCTTATTACTTGGGTAGCATTGAAAATTGAGTTGGGCAAATATTCTGTTAGTGGGATGCATTGTGAAGGACCTGCCTAGTATGGGCCAACAGGCCTGCTGCAGTGTTCCTCCTTTCTTATGTTCTTATGACACAACTGGCGGCGTTGGAGTTATGTAGAGATGACAGATGTTCCACACTCCACGAAAAAACTTCGGTTTTCAGAACTTTTCGAATTTCAGAATTTTGGATAAAGGGATGGGGACTGTAATGGGAAGATTTGTTATAACTTACTCCATTGTGTTTTGTATGTTACAGGAAATACAATTTAGCTAATTATAATTAGCAAACCTTGAATCATTGTGAAGTTACCACTGTCAGTGAATATAAAGTAACTTGTTTTATATCTATGCACTTTCTTTATAGATGGTGAATATTAATGCTTTTTTTTTTTCTTTCAGTACTTTCCCAAGCTGTATGCAATGATGGTCAGACTTGCCTCGCCTCAGAAATCCAAGACACACTAGTCTCTTATGGATTCTGAAAAAAGTGCAGTACATTGTATGTCTATTATAATGTTCAGACAGCTTGAATCTGCCTTGAAAATGCAATCAGTATTTTGTACAATATGCTTTTACCTACTGATACCAAGACAGTTAATTAGCATAATTTCATATTTATGCATATTGCTAACTGGAATGCATGTGTGGCTGTAAGAGAGTACAATATTTTCACTTGTTGAAGTCAGACTGCCGGTGCATCTAACTGGACACTGACCTCAAATCTCCTTTTGTTCTCAACATGTTCTTGTGAGCATTACAACTATCTATAATTATAATAACTGAGAGACTACTAAGCATACAAAATACTCAAGTGAATCCCCATTTAAGCTTCATGTTTTCCGAGAAAATGGTAGTTGTGTACTGAGCAGTGTTCTTCATTTATACAACACTTGATAATGTAAGAACTATGGAGGGATATAAGTTATTTGGTACTCTGTAGCATTTAAAGTAGTGGGCTGAATTGTCTTCTCTAGGAAATCCTAACTCCTTATAGGAAACAGATTAATTGAGAACCTTTCAGCAAATTTGTGAACTTAATTATAGAAAGTACTTTGATTTTTGCATCCACATATTAGCATACAGTAGGTTCCTGACTTGCGATATTCCAACTGATGATGTGCCACACTTGAGGTATTGACACTTTGGAACCAATTCATTACATACTTATGAACACTGATCTTCAGTTACGATCATTGCAATTATTCAAACACTAATTATTTTACATAGATAATTTTTCTCATTTTTTTTTTTACCAAATACATTGGTATTGAATATGTTCTTTTTTTGTGCATGTGTGTAGAGTGTTCGTGAGTTTTTTGTAGAGCAGTATAGATTAAATAATTACTTTGTTCTGTTGGTCTGTGGTAGCTGCTGCTAGCTGTTGCCCATGTACTGGGCATGTCCAGTGGGTATGGAGTAAAACAGTGGGAGCTCATGCCACACCCTCTCACAGTTAACCTCACCACTACCTTCCCATAATTTCCTGGCACATAATACCCTTGCCATAACAGTGAGGGAGTGGTAAGTATACATAAAGAGTCTTGGGTTATGATGCATGACAGGGTGTGAGTGAATAGGAGAGAGAGAGAGAGGGAGGGAGGCAGTCCAGCTGCTTCCTTCCCTTATATATCTGTCACTCCATTCTTCCTACACAACACACTTACAGTAACAAGTAAATATTGAGCATATGTAAGCAAGGTTGTGTTAGATATGATGCAAGAGAGGGCGGGAATAAATAAGAGTGAGAATGAGAAAGACAGGATGACAGTTCAGCTGCTGCCTACCCTTATACATATGTGCTGTATTGTATACATGCTGTGTTGTAACTTCTGCTGAAATCTTTCACTGTCATGATTTTTCAGAAAAAAATAATAATTCTATCTTCTAAAATGGTAGAGAATCTTTTTCTGAAGGTAATGACACTTACAATATAAAATTTGATGGAAAACTTATGGAATTACACAGGTGCAAAGTTCTTGATGCCTGTTTAAGGCTGATTACATTGCTTAAATTCACCAAATTCCTAGTAATTTTGCTAGTATGCTTTCTGTTCTAACAATTGAGCATATGAGGTTGCCCATTCAACTATCAGAACTGTGATAAAGCATGATAAGTTGATAATTTAGCCAATTTTACACAAAATTCAACAAACTGCAGTTTTAAAATAGTCCAAAATAAACACTGCAGGCATTCCAACCACTAAAGCAACCTTTCCTCTGTTCATTAGTCACATACTTAGGCCTCATGAATCATCACAATAAATGTATATAAATTTTACCCTATTTCTCAGCTACTAAGCAGTGCTGTATGGCCCTTGTGGCTTAGCACTTCTTTTTTTATTATAATAATAATAATCTCAGCTACTAAAATATACCCAAGAATGATTTAGGCCTAGTAAAAAGCTCAGTAAGACAGATGGGGGGTGGGAGGGTTGTGAGGTACCAACCCTTTCTCAGGAAAATCGAATATTTCAAACCACTTTGAGGCCTATTTAAAGCCACTTCTGGTCTGAAACTGACCAAAGTAATCTCCATTTCACTAGTATGTCTTCCAGTCTATCAACTGATACCAAGAAATAGCCAAGAAAACCATGAAAAACCACTAAAACATGCCTCAAAGTTGTTATTTTAAACCAAACACAAGGTCAGAGGTAATTTCTTCCCATCATTCACTTTGTGGAGCAGAATTCTTTTTATACTGTGCACACCCACCAAACCTATTCTCTCTTGTCTAGGCCAAAATTTACCCATCAAAAAACAATAGAGGGCATTTTAATTATAATGTAGCTCTATGTGAGAGACTGAAAGGGTTAATTAACATGTACAGTATGCATCAGCTAAACAATGTTTAATACTATTGGTAAGGGAAGAGGAACAGTGCAGAATGTATATTGGATTGATTTCTTTTAGTTAAAAAACATATGAAATTATATGCAGAATATTATGTATGGGAATATACCTCCAATTATAGCATGGATATCTAAGGGGACACTGTGTTCCAAACTCTTAGCAATTGACTTCCAAAAACCAAAAAAATTTCAGGAGGACCTACTGTAATGCTAGGGAGGCAACATCTTCCATGAATTAGAATAATGTTTATGGTATAAAATACCTTAGAATAATTATTCTTATAGCGTGAGGGTTTAAAAGTCAGACTGATTTTGACAGTGTAAAATTACTATTACTTAGGTATTGCAAGTTTTTTAAACAAAACCTAAAAGTGCTTCTTAAAATCTTGCCAGGACTTTCTTACATTTTAGGTGGTTGCCACTGAAGGATTTTTCCCAAGCCTATGCACTGTAAATGTTTTTGTGAATTTGAAGGACTTTGTAAGTGTTAATAGAGACTGAATGTGTGTAAATTCTTGATCAACCTCTTATGGGTTACAGTAGAAATATTTTCAGTGCTACGAAGGTAAATTAAAACAAATGTATTACAAGAAGAATGGGAAACATATATGACTTTATGATGAAAATTAAATTTTATTTTAAATTGTATTATATTTTTTCTTTCATAAGTATTTTCTGAAGTCCATAAACACACTGGAGGTGCACTATTGTACAGTATTCTCAGTTTGAAGATGTGCTCATAGTCACCAACAGTGCATGACTGTAAATGGTCACTTCCATGCAAAAGGCATCAATTAATGACCTTCATTTGCCCAGTAAAATGGAACTTTATATTGTCAGAAACTGCTTAAAAAACTAATAAATAAATTTTGTTTGTCATTAAATGCAGCTTATTAACTTTGTATAGGAATGATGATACTTAAATTGATAACAAAAATTTTTGAAGCCAAATTTTGTTTTGAGACAAGGTATATAAACTTTCAGTTTGCATTTATGAAATCATCATTTGCATATTTTATTTATAAAGCAAGTGCCATGGTTTTGATTGTGAAAAATATTTTTTTAAAGAAATGATAAGTAAAAACAAAGAAAACTGACAAGAAGAAGAAGAAGCCAATACCACATGCCCTTGACTAGCTTGTTCTTTGCTCTTCCATCTTTCATAGGCACGATATACAGGTACTTAAGTGTCACTAAATGCTGCAGGGATTGTCCACTGGAAATTCAAAACCAGTATATTGACTGCATTAGCAGAATGCATAGGTATATTATTACATTTTGTGTTTTTTTTTTTTTTAATTCTAAATAGTGAATGCAACCAAAATCTGAATTTCGTAAATATAAAATTAGTAAATCATGGAGCACTCTAGGACAATATCTGATATTTTTGGAACTTAACACCCTACCATTTAACCATTTCTTCATGAGAGGTCTAATAGGATGATATTTGCATCGAGCACTTACTACTTGCATGGACCACAGTTCAAGGCTCTACCGTTTTCTGTTTATTCATTGACAGTTGTTCATTATAGCTTACCTTGGGTTTATAGACTATAAGGCTTTGAGGGGTATGAGAATACATGTGCCATGAAACTGTGGGGGTGTGAGATGAGATAGTAGTACCACAGTTGGTGGTGGATGATACAACTTTGTCACAAGTGCTGGCTGTAAAATTATTCTATTTGAACCCTTGTGACTGAATGGTTGCAGTGCTGGGCCTGCTACTTGCATGGACCATGTGAATGATATATACATACTTTTTGGGGGTGCCCCTACTGCCGTTATTATTAGATAATTAATTTTCTGTCATGAGGCCTGCAGAAATCATATACTGACTTCTTTAGACTAGTTCAAGAGGTCAGTCATTTAATTTTTGAGCTAAGAAATAAAACTTTAAGAAATTCTTGTACTCTGCTGATTCCAGACACAGTATGTCTACTTGATATATTGTGGTTATTATCTATCTCTGAAATCCCAAAGAATAATTATTGTCCTGTGACAGTAAAATAACTTATCATAATTATGACCTATAGGTCAAAGTGCTAAAATTTACAGAGGTGAATTCAGAGCATTGGATAACCATGAACACCAGATTTGAATATATTTGGTAATGGTAGGGTGTTAGGCATTGGGTGACTTGCCTTTGAACTTCCCTTGCCCTTAAAGGTAAACTACATGATTGAGTGGTAATTATTTATTACCCTGAGGTTAGTAGCAGCAAAAACAATTGTGGACGGGGTTGCAAAACCCTTCCATAATATGCAAGACTTCACCTATTCGGTTATCATATACATAATATATTGGTTTTAGCTCATCTTGAATGAAGGTTATATATACTGTATTTTTCAGTGAGTGCGCTCAAGTAATGAATAAGACACTTGTGCAACATTTGGGTATCTTTATTCTGGAAATGTATTGTCACACACTGGCTTCTTCAGTCAAGTGCAGAGAAAGGTGGAAAATAAGGAGTTTCAGGTAATCAGTCCCTCAGATGTGTTCAGTCCATCACTCTTGAGAAAAGTCAAGATTGATGGACTGAACATATCAACTCCAGGTTGAGGGACTGATTAACTGAAACTTCTCGTCTTCCACCTTTCTCTGCATTGAACTGAAGAAGTCACTGCGTGGCAAGACGTTTGGAAAGTATAGATACCCATGTGTTGCACAAGTGTCTCGTTTATCAACTTGTCAGTTTTGTAAACCATTTATTGGCACTCAAGTAATGTTTGATACTATTCCATTGTCATGTAAAGAAAAGTATATTTGCCAAATGGTTACTAGAGTATAAATTTGAAATGAATTTTATGCATCTCTCAAGGTGTATAATAACCTATTTGCTAAGATGTACTAAAAAATCAAAAGCTTCCCAACTTCGTATTTTTTTATCTTGTGAAGCAGCACATACATACATACCTATATACACACATACATATACACCCCCCTACATATGCACACATACATACATATACACCCCCTACATATGCACACATACATATACACACATACATTCATACATGCACATGGTATATACATATACGTACATATACACAATGTTCTATTCTATGCATGATGGACCACTCAGAATCTTCTAATTCAGCTTTAGTCTTCAGGAGGATAAAGTACAAATTGATGTGCTTAGTCAAATGCACAAGGCTCGAAAAAGAACAATTAGTTTTTGATTTTAATGTTTGGAGGCCTTACTTTTTTTTTAGATGTTTTCTTTCCTCTATGATGAAACTCATACACATTTTATTAAAATGCCAATTACTGTATATACAGAGTGCAAAATTTTGTCCTAACTTACTAACAAAACATCTTCAAGATATTATCGTGTGTTTTACATTATGACACTGACTCTTAAGACATTAAGAACATTACAAAACAAAGAGATCATCTCGTGATATTTCCAAACAGCTATCAGCGGTGGTTTTTTTGGGGGCTGTGAGCATTGCCTTTTGTATTTTATTTTTGTGTCTAGCAGGAAATAATATTGCTGTAACAATTTTTCTAGTTGCTATGCTTACTATGATGTGATCACCTGTATTCTTATACAGTAGAATAATCAGTATATTTCTAAGTATTGATACTTCCCTAAGACTCCATTTTGTCTTGTAAATACTATTACTTTAAGCAATAAAGATTATTTGCATATAATAAAATGAGAGATGGTTTTTGCCAGAGGCTTTGTTATGTTTGTAAAATTTACTCTCGATTTCTTTTAATAAAAAATATCCATGAGAATTTATTTATTAATGTTGTTTCAAATACTATATCCTGTGTAATTATAGTGGGACTCCAAATACAGTGGAACCTCAGTTTTTTAATTAATTCATTCCAGATGTCGACTCGACAACCAAAATCAGTGACAATCAAAGTGGCTTTTTCCACAAAGAATAATGTAAATAGAATTAATCTGTTCCAGATACCTTTTTTTTTTTCTCCCACTGAGGCAGGGTGACCCAAAAAGAAAGAAAATTCCCAAAAAGAAAATACTTTCATCATTCAACACTTTCACCTCACTCATACATAATCATTGTTTTTGCAGAGGTGCTCAGAATACAACAGTTTAGAAGCATATACATGTATGTAGCATAAAGATAAACAACATATCCCTCCAAACTGCCAATATCCCAAATCCCTCCTTTAAAGTGCAGGCATTGTACTTCCCATTTCCAGGACTCAAGTATGGCTATATAAAAATAACCGGTTTCCCTGAATCCCTTCACTAAATATTACCCTGCTCACACTGCAACAGCTCGTCAGGTCACAAATGCCATTTGTCTACATTCACTCCGTCCCCTCAAGGAAGGTTCCTTGATGTTGGTGAGGGGCTCTTGATTTAGGAAATTGGATCTGTGCTCCAGTTCCCCGAATTAAGCCTGAATGCCTTCCCCCCCCCAGGTGCTGTATAATCCTCCGGGTTTAGCACTTCCCCTTGATTATAATAATAATAATACATTCACTCCTATCTGACACGCTCACGCACGCTTGCTGGAAGTCCAAGCCCCTCGCCCACAAAACCTTTATAATGTGCTAAGTACTACATAAAAAAATTATAAAATTATACAGCACAGGGAAACTGTAAAAATGAATACTAAATGAAAATTTAACCAAAATACTGTACAGTAAATAAAAATTTAACTGCCCCTTACCTGTCAGAAGAGAGCTAATGGCATACTGGAAGCCTGTACAGTGAGGTTTGTTTCACGCTCTGCTGTATAGTCCTTGTGGCTTAGCGCTTCTTTTTGATTATAATAATATTATGTTTCACGCTCTGTTTTAACACTTTTCTAAATTAGGACATTACACTGTCATTGTACATGTTAAGAGATATGGATGGCCACTGCTTTGGATGGTAATTTTTAGCAAACTGCTGCACTTCACACCATTTAGCACACATTTCCTTGACAAGAGCAATGGGCATATCATCCCTTTCCTCTTCCTCTGATGACAGTTCCTCCTCTGCAATCTCCCCTCAAGGATGGTTCCTTGATGTTGGTGAGGGGCTCTTGATTTAGGGAATTGGATCTGTGCTCCAGTTCCCCGAATTAAGCCTGAATGCCTTCCACATCCCCCCCCCCCAGGCGCTGTATAATCTTCCGGGTTTAGCGCTTCCCCCTTGATTATAATAATAATAAAATCCTCTGCAATCTGTTGCTGCTGCCCCTGAAGGTCTAGAAGTTCTGTGGCGAGTTCAATTCTATGCTTCTCCTCCAACTCTTCCACATCATCTTCAGTCACCTCTAGGACCAAGGTCTTTCCCAGGAACACAATATCCTCTTCTGGCTCAGGCTTATCTTCAAAGCCTTCAAAATCTCTGACTGCCACAAAGTCAGGCTGCAGTTTCTTCCATGTTGACTACATGGTCCTGGTTTTGTCTATAAGCCTCAAGCAGGTGAGGATACTGAAATGGCCTTTCCAGAACTTCCTGAGGGTTAAATTTGTTTGTGAAGTGACTTTAAAGCACCTTTCAAAAAGTGATGTTTACAGCATGCAAGTTAGTGGCTATACTGACTCATACTCATGCTCTTGACCCATTGTCCAGTGTGCATTCTGTGAGCACGTGACCCCTCAAGGAAGGTTCCTTGATGTTGGTGAGGGGCTCTTGATTTAGGGAATTGGATCTGTGCTCCAGTTCCCCGAATTAAGCCTGAATGCCTTCCACATCCCCCCCCAGGTGCTGTATAATCCTCCAGGTTTAGTGCTTCCCCTTGATTATAATAATAATAATAATGTGAGCACGTGACCTGAGCCACTTTGTCCCATTCTGTACACATGAAAACTTGTCTGTCGACAACCAAGAGAACGTACAAAAACCAGGACATTCTTTTCTCCAACACCTCATTCAAAACCAATTTATTCAAGTAGTGCAATTAACAACTGAGGTTTGACTATCTAAAATGGTTGAGACCTAAACCATTTAATAAACCTGGTGTTTGTGAACTTTGAATCTGACTTAAGAAAAAATTATACAAAAAATACATTGTTCTTACACTAGCATGCAAATATAATGCTGTATGTACCAAAAATCATGTTATTTTTTAACTTACAGCACCTGACTCCTGTAGGCTGGAGTTAAATGTAATAGGTGTTGAGTGTGTGCTGCAGGTTGATTATTCAAATTTTTTTTTTCTTCATCCCTTAACAGGCATTGCAATTTGTTCGATTTCATATCTTGAGCATAAAACTGTGCAACTAGCCTGCCAGTCGTGGAAAAATAATACTCTTATGCCAGTGCATTGGATACTACTCACACGGTCATATCATAGAGTGGTTCCCTGAGCTACTTTGAGAGTTGTCAGGTCATGCAGATGGTGTAATAACTGGATCGACTATATATATTTATATATTTCAGATGCCTTTTTCCACATTGTCCTTATATGACAGTTCCATCTTTAATGCAGCCTCACTATGACATCAACTGACACTTGAAGATTTTATAACTGACACCTATTTGCTACATTAACTGTAAACCCATTCTTTCAGCTGATATCCTTCCCTCAATTCCATATTCTTACCTAAATTCCCTCCTCTTTTTCATTCATCTCTGCCATGAAATGCTGTTTAACCCTTGAGGATCTTGCTATTTCCATGAATGCAATAATTAACTGCCACAGATTTGCTACATCATCTATCCTGTCCTCACCTCTCCCACCTTCACCTCTTTCAATCTACCATTTCTTCACATTTGTTATGCAGGTCTGAATGGCTTATGGTTATGTCACTTTTTTCTTTTTCTTTGTTTAACACTGGCCATCTCGCACTGAGGCAGGGTGACCCTAAAAAGAAGAAAAAAGTTTTTCTTCTTTTTACATTTAGTAATTTATACAGAAGGGGTTACTGGCCCCTTGCTTCCTGCATTTTAGTCTTCTGCTACAGCACATGTGGCTTGCAGAGGAATGATTCTTCTCCACTTGCCCATGGAGTATTATGGCAATTTCTATGAATATAATTATTTGACGGTCCTACCTTCAGTGTTGGTACTTGGTACTCTATTACATATTTCTTAACTGGCTTCAATTTTTCTTTAATTTAGGGCTTTTTGCCTCCCTCTTTCTGCTGGTGGTATATGACCCATATGGTTTTGGTACATGGTTTTAAATATATTAGTATTTATTTATACCAGTATCCTTCCCTCATTATTTCCATTACCTTTTACATCTGTTGTGTAATGCTGAATGACCCCTATTGGTTTAACACTCCAGAAATATAATGTCTGTGTGAAGTTAGGTGACTATTACATATTGTCTGATGGAAAAAACCTGCTTTCTCATATATTTAAACAGACTTCCCACCCTTCTCTCTATCTCCCAATCTCTCTCTCCCCCACCCTCTCTCTGCTATTCTTTTCATGGGGGGTTGCAATGATGCTGGCGAAGGGATTGATCTCTCAAAACAATGAGCTACCACCCCACATTTTTTCCCATAGCTTGGATGAAGCCTGATTACCTCCTATTCACTAGATGCTGTGTGAACCCTATTGATTTTATTCTTTCTCATAAATGTAGTCTTACAGGTAGTAGGTTGGTAGACAGCAACCACCCAGGGAAGTACTACCGTCCTGCCAGATGACTGTGAAACAGAAACCTGTAACTGTTTTGCATGATGGTAGGATTGCTGGTTTCTTTTTCTGTCTCATAAACATGCTAGATAACAGGGATATCTTGCTACTCACACTTTGGTCACACTTCACAGACACGCACATGCATATATATATATACATACATCTAGGTTTTTCTCCTTTTTCTAAATAGCTCTTGTTCTTCTTTATATCTTCTATTGTCCATGGGGAAGTGGAAAAGAATCTTTCCTCCGTAAGCCATGCGTGTCGTATGAGGCAACTAAAATGCTGGGAGCAATGGGCTGGTAACCCCTTCTCCTGTAGACATTTACTAAAAAAGAGAAGAAGAAAAACTTTATAAAACTGGAATGCTTGAATGTGCATGGATGTAGTGCGGATGACAAGAAACAGATGATTGCTGATGTTATGAATGAAAAGAAGTTGGATGTCCTGGCCCTAAGCAAAACAAAGCTGAAGGGGGTAGGGGAGTTTCAGTGGGGGGAAATAAACGGGATTAAATCTGGAGTATCTGAGAGAGAGCAAAGGAAGGGGTAGCAGTAATGTTGAATGATCAGTTATGGAAGGAGAAAAGAGAATATGAATGTGTAAATTCAAGAAATATGTGGATTAAAGTAAAGGTTGGATGCGAGAAGTGGGTCATAATAAGCGTGTATGCACCTGGAGAAGAGAGGAATGCAGAGGAGAGAGAGAGATTTTGGGAGATGTTAAGTGAATGTATAGGAGCCTTTGAACCAAGTGAGAGAGTAATTGTGGTAGGGGACCTGAATGCTAAAGTAGGAGAAACTTTTAGAGAGGGTGTGGTAGGTAAGTTTGGGGTGCCAGGTGTAAATGATAATGGGAGCCCTTTGATTGAACTTTGTATAGAAAGGAGTTTAGTTATAGGTAATACATATTTTAAGAAAAAGAGGATAAATAAGTATACAAGATATGATGTAGGGCGAAATGACAGTAGTTTGTTGGATTATGTATTGGTAGATAAAAGACTGTTGAGTAGACTTCAGGATGTACATGTTTATAGAGGGGCCATGGCTTAGCACTTCTTTTTGATTATAATAATAATAATAGAGGGGCCACAGATATATCAGATCACTTTCTAGTTGTAGCTACACTGAGAGTAAAAGGTAGATGGGATACAAGGAGAATAGAAGCATCAGGGAAGAGAGAGGTGAAAGATAAGATAAGATAAGATTTCGTTCGGATTTTTAACCCCGGAGGGTTAGCCACCCAGGATAACCCAAGAAAGTCAGTGCGTCATCGAGGACTGTCTAACTTATTTCCATTGGGGTCCTTAATCTTGTCCCCCAGGATGCGACCCACACCAGTCGACTAACACCCAGGTACCTATTTGCTGCTAGGTGAACAGGACAACAGGTGTAAGGAAACGTCTCGAAATGTTTCCACCTGCCGGGAATCGAACCCGGGCCCTCCGTGTGTGAAGCGGGAGCTTTAGCCACCAGGCCACCGGGCCACAAGGTTTATAAGCTAAAAGAGGAGGCAGTTAGGGTAAGATATAAACAGCTATTGGAGGATAGATGGGCTAATGAGAGCATAGGCAATGGGGTCGAAGAGGTATGGGGTAGGTTTAAAAATGTAGTGTTAGAGTGTTCAGCAGAAGTTTGTGGTTACAGGAAAGTGGGTGCGGGAGGGAAGAGGAGCGATTGGTGGAATGATGATGTAAAGAGAGTAGTAAGGGAGAAAAAGTTAGCATATGAGAAGTTTTTACAAAGTAGAAGTGATGCAAGGAGGGAAGAGTATATGGAGAAAAAGAGAGAGGTTAAGAGAGTGGTGAAGCAATGTAAAAAGAGAGCAAATGAGAGAGTGGGTGAGATGTTATCAACAAATTTTGTTGAAAATAAGAAAAAGTTTTGGAGTGAGATTAACAAGTTAAGAAAGCCTAGAGAACAAATGGATTTGTCAGTTAAAAATAGGAGAGGAGTTATTAAATGGAGAGTTAGAGGTATTGGGAAGATGGAGGGAATATTTTGAGGAATTGTTAAATGTTGATGAAGATAGGGAAGCTGTGATTTCGTGTATAGGGCAAGGAGGAACAACATCTTGTAGGAGTGAGGAAGAGCCAGTTGTGAGTGTGGAGGAAGTTCGTGAGGCAGTAGGTAAAATGAAAGGGGGTAAGGCAGCCGGGATTGAAGGGATAAAGATAGGAATGCTAAAAGCAGGTGGGGATATAGTTTTGGAGTGGTTGGTGCAATTATTTAATAAATGTATGGAAGAGGGTAAGGCACCTAGGGATTGGCAGAGAGCATGCATAGTTCCTTTGTATAAAGGCAAAGGGGATAAAAGAGAGTGCAAAAATTATAGGGGGATAAGTCTGCTGAGTATACCTGGTAAAGTGTATGGTAGAGTTATTATTGAAAGAATTAAGAGTAAGACGGAGAATAGGATAGCAGATGAACAAGGAGGCTTTAGGAAAGGTAGGGGGTGTGTGGACCAGGTGTTTACAGTGAAACATATAAGTGAACAGTATTTAGATAAGGCTAAAGAGGTCTTTGTGGCATTTATGGATTTGGAAAAGGCATATGACAGGGTGGATAGGGGGGCAATGTGGCAGATGTTGCAGATGTACGGTGTAGGAGGTAGGTTACTGAAAGCCGTGAAGAGTTTTTACGAGGATAGTGAGGCTCAAGTTAGAGTATGTAGGAAAGAGGGAAATTATTTCCCAGTAAAAGTAGGCCTTAGACAAGGATGTGTGATGTCACCGTGGTTGTTTAATATATTTATAGATGGGGTTGTAAGAGAAGTAAATGTGAGGGTCTTTGCAAGAGGCGTGGAGTTAAAAGATAAAGAATCACACATAAAATGGGAGTTGTCACAGTTGCTCTTTGCTGATGACACTGTGCTCTTGGGAGATTCTGAAGAGAAGTTGCAGAGATTGGTGGATGAATTTGGTAGGGTGTGCAAAAGAAGGAAATTAAAGGTGAATACAGGAAAGAGTAAGGTTATGAGGATAACAAAAAGATTAGGTGATGAAAGATTGGATATCAAATTGGAGGGAGAGAGTATGGAGGAGGTGAATGTATTCAGATATTTGGGAGTGGACGTGTCAGCGGATGGGTCGATGAAAGATGAGGTGAATCATAGAATTGATGAGGGGAAAAGGGTGAGTGGTGCACTTAGGAGTCTGTGGAGACAAAGAACTTTGTCCTTGGAGGCAAAGAGGGGAATGTATGAGAGTATAGTTTTACCAACGCTCTTATATGGGTGTGAAGCATGGGTGATGAATGTTGCAGCGAGGAGAAGGCTGGAGGCAGTGGAAATGTCATGTCTGAGGGCAATGTGTGGTGTGAATATAATGCAGAGAATTCGTAGTTTGGAAGTTAGGAGGAGGTGCGGGATTACCAAAACTGTTGTCCAGAGGGCTGAGGAAGGGTTGTTGAGGTGGTTCGGACATGTAGAGAGAATGGAGCGAAACAGAGTGACTTCAAGAGTGTATCAGTCTGTAGTGGAAGGAAGGCGGGGTAGGGGTCGGCCTAGGAAAGGTTGGAGGGAGGGGGTAAAGGAGGTTTTGTGTGCGAGGGGCTTGGACTTCCAGCAGGCATGCATGAGCGTGTTTGATAGAAGTGAATGGAGACAAATGGTTTTTAATACTTGACGTGCTGTTGGAGTGTGAGCAAAGTAACATTTATGATGAAGGGGTTCAGGGAAACCGGCAGGCCGGACATGAGTCCTGGAGATGGGAAGTACAGTGCCTGCACTCTGAAGGAGGGGTGTTAATGTTGCAGTTTAAAAACTAGTGTAAAGCACCCTTCTGGCAAGACAGTGATGGAGTGAATGATGGTGAAAGTTTTTCTTTTTCGGGCCACCCTGCCTTGGTGGGAATCGGCCAGTGTGATAAAAAAATAAAAATAAAAAAATGTAGTCTCTAAACCACTCACATAAAATCCTATTTAACTTGTCAGATTTTTTAGTTTGGATGCATTACATTATTTTTCTTGAATCTACAGCAGTCTCTTGATTGTGTAGGAATAAACATAATTTATCTCTGTTATACCCTCAAGGGAGATGCCTTGTGCTGATATGGGGCTCTTGATCCCAGGAATGGGACTTCTCTTTCTCTTCATTGGATCGAACCTGATTGTCCCCCATTCCCCAGGATTTATACGCCGAGTGTGGGTTTAGCACTTTCCCTTGACTAAAAGGGTTAAAAGAAAATGATCTCTTGTTTCATTATCCTCCCTCGATGCCAGTGGAGGGCTCTTGATCCAAAGAATTGGAACCACACTCCTTTAGATGAAATTTGATCCCAATTTCCTTGGATTGAACTTAACTGTCTCCCATTCCCACAGGCATTGTATGACCCCTATGGGTCTAGTGCTTCACCCACGAATACAATTCACTTTAGCACGCACATTATTATTATTATAATAATAAAAAAAAAAAAGAAGCGCTAAGCCACAAGGACTATACAGCATTAGCACGCACAGATGACCATGACGAACACTTGATATTCTCATGACTTTCCACTGCACAAACTTCAGCATTTCCATATGAGTTTAGTGCTTCAAGAAAATTATTTCAATATCTGGATGATCATGCAGTTCCTTGCATCCTTCAGTTATTTTTCTCATTTGCTTCAAAGGGGTCTTGATGTAGGTGAAGGGCCTTTCATCCAAGGAACTGGAACTGTTCCATGAGATTAACCCCTCAGGGAAGGTTCCTTGATGTTGGTGAGGGGCTCTTGATTTAGGGAATTGGATCTGTGCTCCAGTTCCCCGAATTAAGCCTGAATGCCTTCCACATTCCCTCCCAGGCGCTGTATAATCCTACGGGTTTAGCGCTTCCCCTTGATTATAATAATAATAATTCATGAGATTAAACTTGATTCTCTTTCCTTAAGCGCTGTATATGGCTTTGACATTATTATTATAAACATGGGGAGCGTTAAACCCGTAGGATGGCCTTGACAGGTTAGCGCTATCCCATAAATATAATAATAGTGTATTGTTCTTTTTGCACAATTTGTGAACACTGTCATGCACTGTTCTATACCTTATTGTACCCTCAAGAACTATATGACCTTTGTAAGTTAAGCACTTCTTTTTTATTATTATAATAATGTACCCTCAAGGGAGGTTCCTTGACGCTGGTGAAGGGCTCTTGATCTAGGGAATTGGATCTGTGCTCCAGTTCCCTGAATTAAGCCTGAATGCCTTCCACATCTCCCCCACAGGTGCTGTATAATCCTATGGGTTTAGTGCTCCCCCTTGATTATAATAATAATCCTTAACTTGGATTGGACATGACTGCCTTCCATTCTTCAAGCGCTGTATGACCCCCTATGGTTTTAGTGCTTCCTCCTCATAAAAGTAAATTAAAAAATAGACAGGTTCATAAGTTTATTTTAACAAATTTTAGCACACCTGCAGTGCACTGCTGCTTTATTCTAAGACAGTCAAATTGTGGGAACCAAAACTTTGTTTCCCTTTCATAATCTTTCATGCAGGATGGCGGTGCTTAGTTTTGGTTATAATAATAATCGTGCCGGAGGGGTTTCTTACAGAAATGAAATCTGTCGACTGGTGAAGGGCTCTTGACTAAAGGAAATGGAGCTATCTTACCTGATTATTTCCCATTCCTCACTCCTGAGGGAAGTTCCTCAATGCTAGTGAGGGGCTCTTGAAATGGGTATTTGTACCTGATCACCCCTTCCTCAGTGAACCTGCTGTCTCCTATTTTCCCAGGCACTGTATGGCCCCTACCCCCCCTCAAGGGAGGTTCCGTGACGCTGGCGAGGGGCTCTTGATCTAGGAAATTGGATCTGTGCTCCGGTTCCCTGAATTGAATCTTAATGCCTTCCATCCCCCACATGCACTGTATACACTACCTAACAGAATACTCCATTCGACTGAATGTACAGCAATGCAAGCAACCATATGACCTGTCTTTGTAATACTCATTTGTGCTTTATAGTTATCTGTTTACAATAATGTTTTATCACTGATTTCATCATTGCTTAGTTAATCTTAAGTTAATTTTAAGCCAGCCCGTAATGCTACGCATATAAGTGGCTTTGGCATGCTGCTCTTACCTGTAATTTTTGTACCTCTGTATGTATGCTTAAATTACTAAATAAATAAATAAATAAATAAATAAAAAATAAATATGTAATCCTACGGGTTTAGCGCTCCCCCATAATTATAATAATAATATTATGACCCTTTTGGGTTTAGCGTTTCTCCCATGACTAATAATCGTATTCCCAGGTTTACCTGGAGTTTACCTGGAGAGAGTTTCGGGGGTCAACGCCCCCGCGGCCCGGTCTGTGACCAGGCCTCCTGGTGGATCAGCGCCTGATCAACCAGGCTGTTGCTGCTGGCTGCACGCAAACCAACGTACGAGCCACAGCCCGGCTGATCAGGAACTGACTTTAGGTGCTTGTCCAGTGCCAGCTTGAAGACTGCCAGGGGTCTGTTGGTAATCCCCCTTATGTGTGCTGGGAGGCAGTTGAACAGTCTCGGGCCCCTGACACTTATTGTATGGTCTCTTAACGTGCTAGTGACACCCCTGCTTTTCATTGGGGGGATGGTGCATCGTCTGCCAAGTCTTTTGCTTTCGTAGTGAGTGATTTTCGTGTGCAAGTTCGGTACTAGTCCCTCTAGGATTTTCCAGGTGTATATAATCATGTATCTCTCCCTCCTGCGTTCCAGGGAATACAGGTTTAGAAACCTCAAGCGCTCCCAGTAATTGAGGTGTTTTATCTCCGTTATGCGCGCCGTGAAAGTTCTCTGTACATTTTCTAGGTCGGCAATTTCACCTGCCTTGAAAGGTGCTGTTAGAGTGCAGCAATATTCCAGCCTAGATAGAACAAGTGACCTGAAGAGTGTCATCATGGGTTTGGCCTCCCTAGTTTTGAAGGTTCTCATTATCCATCCTGTCATTTTTCTAGCAGATGCGATTGATACAATGTTATGGTCCTTGAAGTTGAGATCCTCCGACATAATCACTCCCAGGTCTTTGACGTTGGTGTTTCGCTCTATTTTGTGGCCAGAATTTGTTTTGTACTCTGATGAAGATTTAATTTCCTCATGTTTACCATATCTGAGTAATTGAAATTTCTCATCGTTGAACTTCATATTGTTTTCTGCAGCCCACTGAAAGATTTGGTTGATGTCCGCCTGGAGCCTTGCAGTGTCTGCAATGGAAGACACTGTCATGCAGATTCGGGTGTCATCTGCAAAGGAAGACACGGTGCTGTGGCTGACATCCTTGTCTATGTCGGATAAGGTGCTGCATGATCCCTACATATATGACCCCCTGCTGGTTAAGCCCTGATTAAAATACGTAAATACATCACCCTTATGGGTTTAGCGCTTACCAATAATAATAATATAAGCCTTAATCATCTGAATAAGGTCAAACATTCCACTAAGGCTTCTGCTATGGCAGCTTTTTCCTTCAATAAATGTACCTTTTTAATACCGCATAATAATTTTTCCTTCAATGGAGGTGTCTTGATACTAGTTGCCCTCGTGAGTTTAGCACTTCGTTATCATTATAATAATAAGTGATACCAGTAAAGGATTCTTGATGGAATTAGAGGTATGCTCCGCTTCCAATTCGTTTTCTCAGTAAGAATGAGCGAGACTGTAAAATTTAAATGCTCTTAGAATTTGCAGTCCGAGTCATTCAGATCAAGAAGGAATCACCTTGAGGAAACGTTTCAAGGGTGCATAATAAACATATTAAACTAACTAAGGCATAAGGTTAGCGCTGTACAACCAATACGGGTCTAGCGCGTAATTTGATTATGTTATTTTCAAGGCCAACTAATAATTTCTACATGTAAGAAGTTAAAACAAAGGACAATATCAAAATGCGCTGCTTGTACCATTATCACGGACACACAGATGATGATCAAATTAAATGTAAATTATGTGATCAGGCATATGGTCACTCTCTTGAACACTAGATTTTTTTTAGATTTTGCCACCGAAGTGGCTAGTTTATTGTGCACCCCATATCCATCCTGTGGACGGTGGGTCTTGAACACTATGTGCTTAATTGTCCACTTATTGAGGAATACAGAGACAGACAGTATAATAACCTATGTGACATGTCAAGATATCTTATTAATGAAAATAAGATACCAGATATACTAAGCAAATTTCCTAAATTTGCTTGTAACAGATAAGTGAACTATAGATATGTAGATATAAATCCATATGTATTCCTGTTAACCCTTTGGGGCCTAGTTCCTGGGCCTTTTGTGTATCCACATGCTCTCGCGCTACCGTCCACAGGATGGATATGGGGTGCACAATAAACTAGCCACTTCGGTGGCAAAATGTAATCTAATCACGGTCTAACTCACATTCCCCCTCAAGGAAGGTTCCTTGATGTTGGTGAGAGGCTCTTGATTTAGGGAATTGGATCTGTGCTCGAGTTCCCCGAATTAAGCCTGAATGCCTTCCACATCCTCCCCCAGGCGCTGTATAATCCTCTGGGTTTAGCGCTTCCCCCTTGATTATAATAATAATAATAACTCACATTCAATATTATCTCCCGCTCAGATTTTTTCTTACCTCAATTGACCTTTGTAGGTTTAGCGTTAAGTTATGATTATAATAATTTCTTACCTTAAACTAGGTAACACCTTTCCTTTTTATTATTATAATCAAAAAGAAGCGCTAAGCCACAAGGGCTATACAGCAACACCTTTCCTTAACATGAAAACCCGGTTACCATGGAAACGCCTGCTATCTAGTACTGGGCAGTTTCCATAAACGGGTAAACGTTTTGCCTCTTAGAAATACACATCAACATAATGGAATAACAGTGCCTCTCACTGGCATCAAGGCACCTCCTCACCTTGATGTTGGTGAAAAAATGCTCATATTAACAAAATCGCTCATCCCACTGAAAACAAAGCAACAAAAAAAAGGTTTTAGTATCAAGTTAAGAAATGAAAAAAATATCTGCTTAGGGAGAGAGAGAGAGAGAGAGAGAGAAAGTAAGAAAGAATTATTTAAATTAATATCATAGTCTTGCTATAAAATCGATGCAGTTTTGAGTCATTTCGACCTTCTCTGGCTTGGAAAAACACAAGTGCTGTAGTGTGCTATATTGAAAGTAGAAAAAAAAACATACGAAAGTATGTTAGTGCTGTTCTCTGGTGCTGCAGCAGTGTGAGTGCTGTTCTCAGTTGCTGAAGCAGTGTGAGTGCTGTTCTCAGTTGCTGCAGAAGTGTAAGTGCTGTTCTCAGGTGCTGCAACAGTGTAAGTGCTGTTCTCAGGTGCTGCAAGTGTAAGTGCTGTTCTCAGGTGCTGCAACAGTGTGAGTGCTGTTCTCAGGTGTTGCAGCAGTGTAAGTGCTGTTCTCAGGTGCTGTAGCAGTGTAAGTGCTGTTCTCAGGTGCTGCAGCAGCATGAGTGCTGTTCTCCAGTACTGCAGCAGTGTGAGTGTTGTTCTCAGATGCTGCAGCGGTGATGGAGCAGTGTAAGTGCTGTTCTCAGGTGCTGCAGCAGTTCAAGTGCTGTTCTCAGTTGCTGCAGCAATGTGAGTGCTGTTCTCCAGTGCTGCAGCAGTGTGAGTGTTGTTCTCAGGTGCTGCAGCGGTGATGCAGCAGTGTAAGTGCTGTTCTCAGGTGCTGCAGCAGTGTAAGTGCTGTTCTCAGGTGCTGCAGCAGTGTGAGTGCTGTGCTCAGGTGCTGCAGCAGTGTGAGTGCTGTGCTCAGGTGCTGCAGCAGTGCGAGTGCTGTGCTCAGGTGCTGCAGCAGTGTGAGTGCTGTGCTCAGGTGCTGCAGCAGTGTGAGTGCTGTGCTCAGGTGATGCAGCGGTGATGCAGGTGGCGGCATGCAGCAGTGTGAGTGCTGTGCTCAGGTTCCGCAGCGATGATGCAGCAGTGTGGGTATTGACTCTAGCTTGTAGCTGCTTCAGGGCCTCGGGCTCTGGGCCTTCAGATATTCCCACATTTTTTTAGTACGGACATTATAAAGCAAATGGGAGTGGCTGAATCAAAATGTCAATTGTATGGGTTATGTCTATTTGTTATTATTATATTCTTAAAAGAGCGCTAAATCTGTCTCCGTAGTTAGTTACCATCAATCAAAGGATCTTCAACACTTGGCCTTGGTGTGTGCCTGTACTTACCTATTTGTGGTTGAAGGGGTCGAGTTACAGCTCCTGGCCCCGCTTCTTCGCTGGTCAGTACTAGGTCCTCTCTTTCCTTGCTCCATGAGCTTTATCGTACTATGTGTACTCACCTAATTGTGGTACAAGGGTTCGAGTCACAGACCCGTGTGTACGCTTGCTTACCTTTCTGTACTTACCTATATATGGTTGCAGAAGTCGAGTTTCAGCTCCTGGCCCTGCCTCTGAACTTGCCTCTTGCCAGATTCACTCCTACCTAGCTTCCGAGACGGGGATCCACTTATTCCTTAACCCCAGCCCCGATTCACATTATTATTATAAAGCGCTAAACCGACAAAGATCATGCAGGATTAACACAAAAGAAACAGTACGAAGTGCGGCATAAGTTTCTACAGTTGTTAAATATTAGCATCGATGTTTTGGAGCCAGTCAGAAGAGATATTATCCAGTTATTGCTCGGAATCCATTGAGTCCAAGTTTATTAAGTCTGAAAATTTGCAAATTTGCATCTATACAACCTGTTTTTATTGGGTACCATCTTGTTCAGAAAAGGCATACTCATGTTATTTCATTGAAAATAATACTACACCATTTTAAAAATAAAATTCGCAAATTGTCACATACAGTCATAACACAAGAGAATTCGTCAAATCATCGCACAGAAACAAGTCCGGAAATATCTATATAAAACTGACAAGAGGGCACCTACCCATGCTAATAGTTGCAGGAATCTTCTCCTTCTTACAGTACACTACCTTCGTAAATTTGAAGCCGATCGTATGAGGCGTTCGAAACTTATAAACAAAAACCTAGAATGAAAAAAAATCAAGTAAGCATTCAAGATATATCTTTTCAGGGCGACCTAATGAAAACTTATATACGAGATTAAAGTATTAAAACACGTTAGAAATAAGTTAAAAAGAAAAATATTTGCATATAGGGAATATGACAGAGTGCAATAAATTAATCATTAACTTTGATAAAATTTAAATACAATATATGAATCCGATTTAAAATTTGTTGGAACTTTGAACACTTACATATTCCCGTTTTAATGATGTATTTTTTTTACATTATTATCACAAAGTCTCCCTCACACCAAGCTGTGGCACCTTTACGTGATCAATGTTTTTATTAACATCATTAGTACAACCGCACTGCGCAGCTCCCCTGATATATATGACATTTTACAAGGTTATAGCAAGAACTATGTGAAGGAGGCTCCACGAACTGTGCTTGGGAGACCTCTTACCCAAGCTTAGTCCATACAGGAGAGTCAGCGTTTGTCATAGCTTGGATAGTAGTTAATTGGTTTATTTAGTTAAACCAAACTGAAGTCAACTACATGAGGGTCATTAGGGCTCCATAACATGTACACCACTTGTCAAAATTAATTAATAAATTGGGGATTAAAGCTACCTGTTAGAGTATATACACTGAGACACCTCTCGGTATGAATACCACGGTGAGGGGAAGAGTTAAACCCGTAGGTGTGATACAATGCCTGAGGGGAGGGACTGAAAGGCTTTCAGATTCGATCTAAGGGAGAGGAGAGGTCCAATTCCTGAATCAAGTGACCTTCACCCCCCGTCGCTTGGGAGGTGTTAAAGCCTATCGATTACCCGAGGATTATTATTAATAAGGCTGCCTGTTCACCACCAGTCAAGGATACTTAAAACCTAATGTAATGATAATGTTATCTCTAACTGTGTGTGTGTTCGTATCTCTTGATATGTATGCGCTTAAAACAATAGTATATATATATATATATATATATATATCTATATATATAAATTATATATATATATATATATATATATATATATATATATATATTTTTTTTTATTATCACACCGGCCGATTCCCACCAAGGCAGGGTGGCCCGAAAAAGAAAAACTTTCACCATCATTCACTCCATCACTGTCTTGCCAGAAGGGTGCTTTACACTACAGTTTTTAAACTGCAACATTAACACCCCTCCTTCAGAGTGCAGGCACTGTACTTCCCATCTCCAGGACTCAAGTCCGGCCTGCCGGTTTCCCTGAATCCCTTCATAAATGTTACTTTGCTCACACTCCAACAGCACGTCAAGTATTAAAAACCATTTGTCTCCATTCACTCCTATCAAACACGCTCACGCATGCCTGCTGGAAGTCCAAGCCCCTCGCACACAAAACCTCCTTTACCCCCTCCCTCCAACCCTTCCTAGGCCGACCCCTACCCCGCCTTCCTTCCACTACAGACTGATACACTCTTGAAGTCATTCTGTTTCGCTCCATTCTCTCTACATGTCCGAACCACCTCAACAACCCTTCCTCAGCCCTCTGGACAACAGTTTTGGTAATCCCGCACCTCCTCCTAACTTCCAAACTACGAATTCTCTGCATTATATTCACACCACACATTGCCCTCAGACATGACATCTCCACTGCCTCCAGCCTTCTCCTCGCTGCAACATTCATCACCCACGCTTCACACCCATATAAGAGCGTTGGTAAAACTATACTCTCATACATTCCCCTCTTTGCCTCCAAGGACAAAGTTCTTTGTCTCCACAGACTCCTAAGGCAGAACTTGCGTTCTTGGCTTAAATAGCAACGTTCATCTTGCCGTATAGTACAAGTGAAAATTTGTGTATGCAATAATTTCGCCAAAATCATTCTGAACCTAATAAAAAAAATATATTTGATTGTGTTTGTTTAGTATTAAATTATTGTAAACGTATTTAAAATATATTTAGTTGGGTTAGGCTAAAATAAATTGCTCTTGATATAATAAGGTTAGGTAAGTTTTCTAAGATTCTTTTGGTGCAAAATTAAAAATTTTTACATTAACATTAATGAAAAAAAATGTATCTTTAAACGTATAAAAGAAAATTTTAGAAAGGACTTAATTTTAAATGAGTTCTTGCTAATTGACCAGTTTTACATATTCGGCTCGACATATATATATATATATATATATATATATATATATATATATATATATATATATATATATATATATATATATATATATATATATATATATATATATATATATATATATATATATATATATATATATATATATATATATATATATATATATATATATATATATATATATATATATATATATATATATATATATATATATACAAATTATCCCGCTTTAATCATGCAATAGATACTTTCAGCAATTAATGCACGCTTTTCCTATATTTTATTAACATCATTAGATACGTCGAATTGTCATATACAAAATAAATAAGCAGAAATATGTAATATAATAGTGATGTCTGCATGAGTGAGGTTATTATAGCAGTGGAAGCCTAATGTAAACAACATATTTACAGCCTGGCTGGCTTGCTACAATTTGTGTTGCTGCAGTATTATCACCGCTATCTTGCAGTCCCCACTCACGGCAAGGAAGGTAATATATCTTGCAGTCCCCACTCACGGCAAGGAAGGTAATATATCTTGCAGTCCCCACTCACGGCAAGGAAGGTAATATATCTTGCAGTCCCCACTCACGGCAAGGAAGGTAATATATCTTGCAGTCCCCACTCACGGCAAGGAAGGTAATATATCTTGCAGTCCCCACTCACGGCAAGGAAGGTAATATATCTTGCAGTCCCCACTCACGGCAAGGAAGGTAATATATCTTGCAGTCCCCACTCACGGCAAGGAAGGTAATATATCTTGCAGTCCCCCGCCCAGGGCGAGGAAGGTAATATATATTGCAGTACACCCACCCACGACAAGGAAAGCAATTTATCTTGCAGTACCTCCACCCACGACAAGAAACGTAATATATCTTACAGTAACCCCCACCCACGACAAAGAAAGTAATATATCTTGCAGTATCACTCGCAGCAAGGAAGGTAATATATCTTGCAAGTTCATACCCACGGCAAGGGAGATAATATATCTTGCAGTCTCTACCCACAGCAAAGGAAGTATATACGTATCTTGTAGTCCCACCCATGACAAGGAAGATATCTTTCAGTCCTTTTCCACTTCAAGGAAGGTAATATTTCTTGCAGTACTAACCCACGGCAAGGAAGGTAATATATCTTTGTAGTACCATACACCGTGCTGAATAGGTAAAACTGGTCACTTAGCAAGAACTCATTTAAAATTAGATCCTTTCTAAAATTTTCTCTTACACGTTTAAAGATATATATATATTTTTTCATTTATGTTAATGTAAAAATTAATAATTTTGTACCAAAAGTACCTTAGAAAACTTACCTAACCTTATTATAACAAGCGCATTTAATTTAGCCTAATCCATCTAAATATATCTTAGATAAGTTTACAAAAATTTAATAATAAATGAACGCAATGAAATATATCTTTTTTCGTTAGGTCAGAATGATTTTTGCGAAATTACTGCATACACAAATTTTCGTTTGCCTTATTCGGCAAGAAGACCGTTGCTATTTAAGCCTAAATCGCAAGTTTTTACCTATTCGGCACGACACACACACACACACACACACACACACACACACACACACACACACACACACACACACACAGATACAGAGTTTAGAAGAGGAACTAAAAAATCTGAAACAGCCTAAAGAACTAAAGACCATTTTGGGATTGACAACAGTGACTGCTACCTCAGCCACAAATAAGGGGACAGTAGGGAAAGAAGGGGCACAACTGCATGGAGAAGCTCTATCAGAGGAGACTGTAGTAAATGAAAGAGCTAAGCTTTATGTGGAGGCCCTAACAGACAACAACAGAGCCCAAGGAAAACAGAGAAGGAAAAATGACAGGCCACTGAGCCCAAGTACATTAGCCAGTGAAACTGATGAAAGGAAAGCTGCAGTGGAGGAAACCAAATTAAATGAGGGAATACACAGGGATATGCAGTGGGAGAATGAAAGGGTGAGGTCAGTCTTTGTGTATGGGCTCCAGGAAGTTGAAGGGGAAACATATGAAGCAAGAAAACAAGGAAAAAAAAGCAATTGAAAGCATCACGAAAGCAATAGGAAAAGACGACATGACCCAGCTGGAAAATTTTCGGAGAATAGGCCAGTGAAAGTGACCTTCAAGGCAGAAACGACTCGGACCAGGATCCTGCAGGAGAAAGCACGATTAAGGGACATGCCGGCATACAGGAAGGTGTATCTCGACCACGACAGAACACAAGAAGAAAGGCAGAAACTGAGAGAGATGGTACAAAGGCGAAAGGAGGAAAGAGAGGGGATGGAGAAGACAGACAGGAGATCCCAGACCCAGGAAGAAGATCAAATACAGCCTCCCTCACAACTTCCTATAGAAGCCTCCCAACCAGGTCAACCCCAGTGCAACCAAACACTCTAAATCAAAGCACCCATGCCACATCCAATGCCCCCACCCACTACATTACAAACTCCACCCCCACAGCAACAACCCATAGTTCCTTACCAGGTCTCCCACTTCCCCAACCCCAATATACCTCCCAGACCACAGTCTTAGAAAAGAAGTTGAGGGTGTGGTATTCAAATGCAGATGGAATAACAAACAAATATGAGGAGTGGCACGAAAGAATCAAGGAGACATCCCCAGACATAATAGCACTCACAGAAACCAAACTCACCAGAATAATAACAGATTCAATCTTTCCATCCGGATATCAAATCCTCAGGAAAGACAGAGGGAGGAGAGGGGGAGGAGGAGTTGCACTGCTCATTAAAAACCAGTGGGGTTTTGAGAAAATGGAAGGAATGGATGGCACGGGCGAAAGGGACTACTTAGTAGGAACAATCCAGTCTGAGGGACATAAGGTGATAATTGCAGTAATGTACAACCCACCACAGAACTGCAGGAGGCCAAGAGAAGAATACGATGAGAGCAACAGAGCAATGATCGACACACCTAGCCGAGGTGGCCAGGAGAGCACACATGGGGGGAGCAAAGTTACTAGTTATGGGTGATTTCAATCACAAGGAGATTGACTGGGAAAACCTGGAGCCCCATGGGGGTCCCGAAACATGGAGAGCCAAGATGATGGATGTGGTACTGGAAAACCTCATGCATCAACATGTTAGAGACACTACCAGAGAGAGAGAGGAGAGGATGAACCAGCAAGACTGGACCTTGTATTCACCTTGAGTAGTTCGGACATCGAGGGTATCATGTATGAAAGGCCCCTGAGAGCTAGTGATCATGTGGTTCTGTGCTTCGACTACATAGTTGAGCTCCAAGTGGAGAGAGTAGCAGGAATAGGCTGGGAAAAACCAAACTACAAAAGGGGGAACTACTCAGGCATGAGGAACTTCCTTCAAGACATTCAGTGGGAGAGGGAACTGACAGGAAAACCAGTACAAGAAATGATGGAATATGTGGCAACAAAATGCAAGGAGGCAGAGGAGAGGTTTGTTCCCAAGGGAAACAGAAATAATGGGAAGAACAGAACGAGTCCTTGGTTCACCCAAAGGTGTAGGAAGGCAAACACTAGGTGTACTAGAGAATGGAAAAGGTACAGAAGACAGAGAACTCAGGAAAATAAAGAAATTAGCCGAAGAGCCAGAAACGAATATGCACAGATGAGAAGGGAGGCTCAGAGACAATGTGAAAATGACATAGCATCAAAAGTCAAGACTGACCCGAAGCTGTTGTACAGCCACATCAGGAGGAAAACAACAGTCAAGGACCAGGTAATCAGACTGAGGAAGGGTGATGGAGAATTCACAAGAAACGACCAAGAGGTATGTCAGGAGCTCAACACAAGATTTAAAGAGGTATTTACAGTGGAAACCAGTAGGACTCCAGGAAATCAGAACAGGGGGGCACACCAGCAAGTGCTGGATGAGGTACATATAACCAAGGAGGAGGTAAAGAAGCTGCTATGCGAAATTGACACCTCAAAGGCGGTGGGACCAGACAACATCTCTCCATGGGTCCTTAAAGAGGGAGCAGAGATATTGTGTGAGCCATTAACAAAGATCTTCAACGCATCATTTGAAACTGGGCAACTCCCTGAGGTATGGAAAATGGCAAATGTAGTCCCAATTTTTAAAAAGGGAGACAGACATGAGGCACTAAACTACAGACCTGTATCACTAACGTGTATAGTATGCAAGGTCATGGAGAAGATCATCAGGAGGAGAGTGGTGGAGCACCTGAAAAGAAACAAGTGTATAATTGACAACCAGCACGGTTTCAGGGAAGGAAAATCCTGTGTCACAAACCTACTAGAGTTTTATGACAAGGTGACAGAAGTAAGACAAGAGAGAGAGGGGTGGATCGACTGCATATTTTTGGACTGCAAGAAGGCCTTCGACACAGTTCCTCACAAGAGGTTACTGCAAAAGCTAGAGGATCAGGCACACATAACAGGAAAGGCACTGCAATGGATCAGAGAATACCTGACAGGGAGGCAACAACGAGTCATGGTACGCGACGAGGTGTCAGAGTGGGCGCCTGTGACAAGCGGGGTTCCACAGGGGTCAGTCCTAGGACCTGTGCTGTTCTTGGTATATGTGAACGACATAACGGAAGGGATAGACTCAGAAGTGTCCTTGTTTGCACATGATGCGAAGTTAATGAGAAGAATCAAATCGGATTAGGATCAGGCAGGACTACAAAGAGACCTGGACAGGCTACAAGCCTGGTCCAGCAACTGGCTCCTTGAATTTAACCCTGCCAAATGCAAAGTCATGAAGATTGGGCAAGGGCAAAGAAGACCGCAGACACAATATAGTTTAGATGGCCAAATACTGCAAACCTCACTCAAGGAAAAAGATCTGGGGGTGAGTATAACACCGAGCATATCTCCTGAGGAGCACATCAATCAGATAACTGCTGCAGCATACGGGCGCCTGACAAACCTACGGATAGCGTTCCGATACCTCAGTAAGGATTCGTTTAAGACTCTGTACACCATTTACGTCAGGCCCATACTGGAGTATGCAGCACCACTTTGGAATCCACACCTAGTCAAGCACGTCAAGAAATTAGAGAAAGTGCAAATGTTTGCAACAAGACTAGTCCCAGAGCTACGGGGATTGTCCTACGAAGAAAGGTTGAGGGAAATCGGCCTGACGACACTGGAGGACAGGAGGGTCAGGGGAGACATGATAACGACATATAAAATACTGCGCGGAATAGACAAGGTGGACAAAGACGGGATATTCCAGAGAAGGGACACAGACACAAGAGGTCACAATTGGAAGTTGAAGACTCAGATGAATCAAAGGGATGTTAGGAAGTATTTCTTCAGTCATAGAGTAGTCAGGCCGTGGAATAGCCTGGAAAGTGACGTAGTGGAGGCGGGAACCATACATAGTTTTAAGGCGAGGTATGATAGAGCTCATGGGGCAGGGAGAGAGAGGACCTAGTAGCAATCAGCGAAGAGGCGGGGCCAGGAGCTGTGAATCGACCCCTGCAACCACAAATAGGTGAGTACAAATAGGTGAGTACACACACACACACACACACACACATATACATATATATATATATATATATATATATATATATATATATATATATATATATATATATATATATTATATATTTATACATTATATGTATATATATATATATATAATATATGTATAACATATATATAATATATATATATATATATATATATATATATATATATATATATATAAAATAATATATATATATATATATATATATATATATATATATATATATATATATATATATATACGTTGCAATAGACTTTGGTAAATTTGTATACATGGAATGTGAAAAGGTAGATTCAAGCGTATTTTTGCAGATTAGAATAAAGCAAACAGTTACTCGACATTCATACTAGGGAAATGATAAAAAACTAATGGAATAGTTGTTATATATCTACCACAATGGAGCTGAAGGCTCCACGGACAGTTAGCAAATCAGCAGTGAGGCGGATTCTTTGCTTAAGTTTGATCCCCACTTTATTTTTGTCAGGGGAGCGCTGAACCCGTAGGGGGTCATATAGCGCCATGGGGAATAAGAGGCAATATGCTTCGATCCTAGTGAAGGGAGGGTAGCTTCATTTCTCTAGATCAAGAGCTCTTCACCTGCGTCACGGCACCGCCCTTTGGGGGTTGATTCCCAAATTATTGGTATATTCCTGGGGAAGCACTAAATACGTAAGATCCATATAGTGCGTAGGAAATGGAAGACAGTCAGGTTTGATCCAAGGAAGGGGAGATGGCTTAAATTGTTGCTTGGAGGTTTAGCAGCGTGATGGCCTGGCAACTTCTGTCAAATTTAGTGTAGAGTAACGCAGACGATGAAGCTTGACGGAGACTCATGGATGTCTGACCTTTATTAACACTGGCACACAGGTTTTGGTAGCTATGGTCGAATCAGTAACACCAGGTGAGTTGGCGCTGTGGTCAGACGGACGCGGAGAATAACCCTAGGCGGATTGAGGTGATCCTCATATAAGTACCCATGGGTTCCCACAGATGTCATTAGGTTGAGGGGCACTGGCGGGGGAAGGGGTGAATCAAGAGCCCTTCGCCAGCATCATCGCCCCCCAACATTTTCCTTGAAGGGATTCTCACAACAAAAATATACATCGATCGGTAGATGTAACAACAAAACAAGGAGATAGGATTTCGGCGAAATTACAAGGCAAGGCACCTCTTCCCCCAGCAGAAGTAAATAACGTTGCTTTACTTTACTGGGTTATAATTAGTAATTTTCATGTATGTTACTATATACAGGACAAGTGTAAAAATCTAAACTTATGTAAGGAACCTGAATAAAACTTTCTTAAAAGTATCTGGAAGTATATGGAGGTGATAAGGAATGCTTGATTCAACTGGGTAGCCGACTCGCACGACCTGGCAGCAGTGATCGTAAAAGCTTTGTATACAACTTTATACGTACAGCTTACCGATTATGTACAATGGTACATAATGAGTTCAAGAACTGAGCCTCAGTATTCTGTTAGCTAAGTGCTACAATTATAATGAAGTATTTACAACAATAATGTATTCAGTTGCAGTAAAAAGGGATTGAATACACAATAACTAGTCATATATATATATATATATATATATATATATATATATATATATATATATATATATATATATATATATATATATATATATATACACACACACACACATTGCAGTGAAGTATATATAGTATATTTCAGACAATTTTATGTAAGGGACTGGCAAATGTACTCTTGATTACGTAAATTACGCGAGAAATACCATCTCTCAGGATGGCCTATCCAGTCACAGTTATGATAATCCTGTATGGAAAGCTGTCCAAATATATGAGATACGAAAATTTGTTCTGTGCACCATTTTCAGGCCGCTTTACGAGATTCTTAATAGTTATTTTGGAGGCGGAATGCTCAAGTGCTTGACGAGCAGATTTCAAGTCACAGATCTCGCTCAGTACAAACTAGTTCTGTTAATCCGATGTTAGTACTCTTTGTACACTTATCATTTTGGAATACTTTGCAGTGTGCTGCAGTGCGGCCAGTCGATGATGCCGAGGGAGAGGTGTCGGCCTCCCATCAATGGAACACAAATGCATGAACAACTATATGAAGATCACATCACACATTCTCCGAAGCCAGAAATGTGATTATTAGTTTTAATCCCAGAGTTTTTAAATATCAATCAATCAATCTGAATATCAGGTAAGACCCACAAGTGGGTGAACGGAGAAGTGGGGACAGACGAAGAATAATATTAGTATAATTATGAGGGAGCGCTAAACACGAAGTATTATACAGCGCATGGGGGGGGGTGGAAGGTATTCAGGCTCAATTCAGGGAACCGGAGCACAGATCCAATTCCCTAGATCAAGAGCCCCTCACCAACGTCAAGGAACCTCCCTTGAGGGGAGACGAAGAATAGCCGGTGAGAGGAATGTCTTGAGTTGTAGATAAAGAGCCAGGCTAAACCCAGCAGCAATTTTAAATAAAAAAAATGACTTGGATTAATATAAAATTCGAGGGTGTTAGATTTGATTTACTATCTCATAAAAATGAAAAATATATGATAGAACCCTTGGTCTGATCTGAGGGAGGTATGATTTTTTTCATTTATTATTTTATGCTTCTGACTTCCGCTAAATACAATACAAATTGAAAATTATATTGAAAAATAACAAAATTAAACAAAATGTTAGTAAAATACATTTATTTATGTTTTCACAAGTGTGCATATATTGAGGTATGCAAACACTTCAGGGTGTGTACACTCCGGTATGTAAACGCCAAAGTATGTGCACAGTGAGTGTAGTGAGGTATGAACATTAAAATGGTATAAAATACCGACAGGTTGTTAGGTAAGACACATATGCAACAGTTAGGTATCTTTATTTCGAAACGTTTCGCCTACACAGTAGGCTTCTTCAGTCGAGTACAGAAAAGTTGATAGAAGCAGAAGATACTTGAAGACGATGTAATCAGTCCATCACCCTTAAAGTTTTGAGGTGGTCAGTCCCTCAGTCTGGAGAAGAGCATTGTTCCATGGTATGAAACAATATGGAGATGAAGCGACAGGATGGAGCCTTATATATAGCGCCAAGAGTTGAGACGTAGGTCACTAGGAGAGGTAAGAACTCAGATGTTGGGAGGACAGGTCCCTCTCAAATCCAGCCGTTCTCACTAGTAGAGGTTGTCGAAGTTGATTGTAGGTCTGTACCAAGATACCCTTGTGTTGCAGTGTCAGACAGATTGAACATTTTATACCATTTTAATGTTCAATCTGTCTGACACTGCAACACAAGGGTATCTTGGTACAGACCTACACTCAACTTCGACAACCTCTACTAGTGAGAACGGCTGGATTTGAGAGGGACCTGTCCTCCCAACATCTGAGTTCTTACCTCTCCTAGTGACCTACGTCTCAACTCTTGGCGCTATATATAAGGCTCCATCCTGTCGCTTCATCTCCATATTGTTTCATACCATGGAACAATGCTCTTCTCCAGACTGAGGGACTGACCACCTCAAAACTTTAAGGGTGATGGACTGATTACATCGTCTTCAAGTATCTTCTGCTTCTATCAACTTTTCTGTACTCGACTGAAGAAGCCTACTGTGTAGGCGAAACGTTTCGAAATAAAGATACCTAACTGTTGCATATGTGTCTTACCTAACAACCTGTCGGTATTTTATACCATTTTAATGTTCAATCTGTCTGACACTGCAACACAAGGGTATCTTGGTACAGACCTACAATCAACTTCGACAACCTCTACTAGTGAGAACGGCTGGATTTGAGAGGGACCTGTCCTCCCAACATCTGAGTTCTTACCTCTCCTAGTGACCTACGTCTCAACTCTTGGCGCTATATATAAGGCTCCATCCTGTCGCTTCATCTCCATATTGTTTCATACCATGGAACAATGCTCTTCTCCAGACTGAGGGACTGACCACCTCAAAACTTTAAGGGTGATGGACTGATTGCATCGTCGTCAAGTATCTTCTGCTTCTATCAACTTTTCTGTACTCGACTGAAGAAGCCTACTGTGTAGGTGAAACGTTTCGAAATAAAGATACTTAACTGTTGCATATGTGTCTTACCTAACAACCTGTCGGTATTTTATACCATTTTAATGTTCAATCTGTCTGACACTGCAACACAAGGGTATCTTGGTACAGACCTACAATCAGCTTCGACAACCTCTACTAGTGAGAACGGCTGGATTTGAGAGGGACCTGTCCTCCCAACATCTGAGTTCTTACCTCTCCTAGTGACCTACGTCTCAACTCTTGGCGCTATATATAAGGCTCCATCCTGTCGCTTCATCTCCATATTGTTTCATACCATGGAACAATGCTCTTCTCCAGTCTGAGGGACTGACCACCTCAAAACTTTAAGGGTGATGGACTGATTACATCGTCTTCAAGTATCTTCTGCTTCTATCAACTTTTCTGTACTCGACTGAAGAAGCCTACTGTGTAGGCGAAACGTTTCGAAATAAAGATACCTAACTGTTGCATATGTGTCTTACCTAACACAGTGAGGTATGTAAACTATAAGGTATGTGTGTACACTGAGGTATTTGTACACTAAGAGGTGTATAAACAAGAATGGATACCTGAAGGACGTTTCTAGGGGTCATTGCTCCCGTGGCCCGGTCCCAGATCAAGCCTCTTGGAGGCTGTTACTGCTGACCGCACCCAGTCCAACGTATGAACCACAACAGGGATGGCCAGGCACTGATTTGAGGGACTTGTCCGGTTCCTTCTCAAAGACCGCCAGAGGTTTGTTGGTAATTTTCCTTATGCATGGAGGGAAGACGTTGAAGAGTCAGGGATCTCTGACACATGAGTTTTAAGTGTACTCGACGCTTCCCTAAATTTTAGTGAAAGTGTTTTGCACCATCTGTCAAGTCTCTTGTTATACGGAGTGATCTCGGTGCTGAGGTTTGGGACCAGTCCCTCAAAGATTTTCCAGGTGTAAATTATTATGTACCTTTTCTCTCTTACGTTCCAAGGAATACAGTTGAAAGAACTTCAAGCGTTCTCAGTAGTTCAGGTGCTTGACTTAGTATGAAAGTGAGTGTTTTCTGTACGTTTTCCAGTTCGGCAGTCTCGCCTGCCCTAAAGGGGGCCGCCGGAATACAACAGTATTCTGTCCTGGAGAGAACAACTCAGAGTATCATCATTAGCTCATTATCTTTAGTCTTGAAAGTTCTAATTATTCAGCCTATCATTTTTCCATCGGTAGCAATGGCTACATTGTTGTGATCCTCGATTGTGACATCTTCCGACATCGTTAATCATAAGACTCGCATTTGGGACGTTCGCTCTGTTTAATGATCGAAAATTGTCCTGTACTCCCTTACAGTCTTTATTTCTTATATTCTTTCATAGCGGAGCAATTGAAGCTTGCCCTCGTTAAACATCATATTGTTATCTGAGGCCCACTGGAAGACTTTATTTATATCCGTCTGAAGATTCGCTGTCTTCGACGGACGCCATTCTCGTAAGAGATTCTGGTGTCATCAGCAAAGAATGCTATGGTCAATGTCAACATCAAATATAAGAATGAGAAAGTGGGGCGAGTACCGTGCCTTGTGGAACAGTTTTTCAGTATGGAAACCTTCGACTTTACTCTGTTTACTGCTACTCTCTGGATTCTATTTGTTAAGAAGTTAAACATTCAAGTAGCAGGCCCAACGCTATAACCAATCAACCACAGAGCTTACAATAGCATGCTTTTTTTTTATTGTACAACCACACAGTAACTAGTACCACTTACTGCTAAATTTAACAATTATGTTTCCTTATTAATAATATTATTATGAATTAACTGATTACATTTTAAGCATAGTAAAGGCTAAGTTTGCATGAGATGTCATGCATTCTTTGGGCCTTTAGTTTTTTGTATCCTGTGCAATAATACTGAAATTTAGATTAGTGTCTGCATGTTTCTGACCAACATTCGTAATAACCATAAATATGATGGCAAATTGTCTTATTAATTTTAAAACTTCCAACAAATTGTACTTGCAAAAATTTCACTGATAATTCTAAGTTATTTTAAGGCTGCCCAAAATTCTCTGCATATCCATGGGCTTTCTATACAGCATGTCAATAATATCACCATTTCCGTATCAAATGTAAACCAGTCTTTATAAAAATAAAGTTTATTATTTATCATTTTATCACTTTTTTTTATCAGCATTTCTGTGACATGACTGTATCAGCAGCACCAACTGTGCCCTACTGTCTCATCCCACAGCCTCAGGAACTTTCGTAGTACATCTATTTTTATTCCCTTTTCATACCCTTATGTATTGACAGGCGTTCATTGCGACTTGGATTGGGTTTATGGACTGAGGTATGTATATACTGTGAGATTTGTATACATTATGAGGTTCATAGACACTGTAAGGTGTAGATATGCTCGGAGATATGTATTTTTATGTATATACGGTATGAGGTGTGTAGCTATTTGTATATGTGCAGAGGTATATATATATATATATATATATATATATATATATATATATATATATATATATATATATATATATATATATATATATATATATATGCAATAAGATCACAGTAAACAGGTGATTTTAAATTCTGCAAAACAACCACTGTGAAAGAGTAGTGAAATTCCAAGCGCTTTCGTGACTACTCACATTGTCAAGGAACTATGAAAGTAATACATCAAAGGAAGGCAATAAAAGGGCTTAGACCACACCTCACAGTCAACTCCCACAACAAAGAAACACCTGACGCGAGACAATACCGGACTCATAAGAAAAGAGGAACACTCCAGTAGGTCCGCTGGTCCAACTAAACAGGTCCTCATGACAACCCACCAACAAATCATTCTACCCAAGAAATAAGGTTTATTATTTGTCCAATGTATTATTAAACTCTAACCAAATTTTATTAATTATAAATGAATCTAATTTATACAAACCTAAGGAAATATTCATATTATTTTCAAAACTGCTTTTTATGAAACAAGATTCAATTATATTTCTGTCAACCATGGACTTGCTTGATACAACTTTCTCAACTTTTTGAAAATCAATTGGATGGTTAAAGTCTCTCACATGAATAAATAGAGCATTGGAATCTTGTCCAGTTCTAATGCTATATTTATGTTGTTTTAATCTAAGTTCGAGACTTTTACCAGTTTGACCGTAATAAACTTTATCGCAAATTTTACAAGGAATCTTATAGACACATCCGTCAGCATTCTGGGGGGAATTCTTTATCAAAAGTTTTTTTACTGTATCAAGATTTTTAAATAGAACTTTAATATTAAAAGTCTTAAGAAGATTAGATTAGATTTTGCCACCGAAGTGGCTAGTTTATTGTGCACCCCATATCCATCCTGTGGACGGTAGCGCGAGAGCATATGGATACACAAAAGGCCTAGGAACTAGGCCCCAAAGGGTTAACAGGAATACATATGGATTTATATCTACATATCTATAGTTCACTTATCTGTTACAAGCAAATTTAGGAAATTTGCTTAGTATATCTGGTATCTTATTTTCATTAATAAGATATCTTGACATGTCACATAGGTTATTATACTGTCTGTCTCTGTATTCCTCAATAAGTGGACAGTTAAGCACATAGTGTTCAAGAGAGTGATCATATGCCTGATCACATAATTTACATTTAGTTTGATCATCATCTGTGTGTCTCCCAAACTGCCAGAAGTACTTGTAACCAAACCTAAGCCTGGCCACTACAACATCAGTCAGTCTGTTCATATTGCAAGTTGCTCCATAAGCATACTTATCTACGTTTATGTTATCATAGTGGGTTATAGATCTACTCAGGCTTCTAACTGCATTCCTATAACAATCATTTTCATTATTTACTTCTCTCCTAATATTATTCCTAATGCTAGACACAGTTATACCAAAGTTATATTCTACATTCTCCTTCTGGGTACTCTTCTTGGCTAACATATCAACTTTATCATGAAGGAGTAATCCAATGTGTGATGGGATCCATAGCAATTGTACATTAATTCCTTTGTCCCTAATTTTTGAGTATCTATACCTGGCTTCCCCAATGAGCATGTTGTTGGAGTCATTATATGAGTCAAGAGCCTTCAATGATGACATAGAATCAGTAATGATGATAGAGTCAAGCTCAGTGTCATAGGTTAGCTTTAGCGCCATTAGGATTGCAAACAATTCAGTTTGCAGTGTAGACGCCCAGTTGTTAATTCTTATGCCTAACTCAACAAATTTATTATCGTTCTTAACTAGGGAGGTGGCAACAAGAGCAGATGCAGCCCTGCCAGAAGACTCCTGTTTAGATCCATCAGTGTATATAACTTGTGATAACTTATTACTACCGGCTAGGTGAGAAATTTCTTCTTGAGCAGTTGCTCTAACAAGAGATTTAAGGAAGGGATTACTAGCAATGAGCTTCTTGGGAGGGACTTGTAGGTATGTGATATTAAATGAACACATCTTCCATGGAGGGGTGAAATGCTCTTGTTGCCTACAGTGATACAGTTCATGTAGGTTATAAAACTTAATGCAATTGCACATTTTCACAGTCCATTTAGATCTGTGTGTATTTACCTCTAGACACTTGGTAAGATTCACTGTGACAGTGTCTGGTTAGTTTCTCAACATTCTAATACCGAGTACAGTGTTAATTTCAACAATCCTATCACTGATACTAGAAATACCAAGCTCCTTCCTCATGTTAAGAACTTTTGTAGATCTGGGACAGCCAAGAATAATCCTGAGAGCTTCATTTTGCATTAACTCCAAGGGTCGGAGAGAACTTTCTCTAGCTAATATCAACATGGGAGCAGCATAATCAATTAAGGACCTAACATAGGCTATGTACATCATTCTCACGATTCTCACATTAGCACCATAGTTGGGATTGTAGCCAGCAACAGCTTTGAGAGCATTTAGCCTAGCTTTGCATTTCTTGTTTAGTTGTGGTATAGTGGATTTGTTAAAGGGTACATCTACACCAAGATATCTGTAAGTTTTAACGTAGCTAATGATTTCACCCTGCAAATAAATGGGTGGGGGATGTCGTTTGCTTGTTAATATCTTTGTTTTAGAGGAAGATATTATGAGGCCTAGTCGATTACAAATTGCTTGAACTTCATTAAGAATGGTATTCATCTTCTTATGCCCTGTTGTATGGATCATGATATCATCAGCATAGCTTATAGCTATATGTTTAGGTGAGGCAGGTAGAGCATTTAGGAGAGCATTAATCAGAATATTAAATAGCATGGGACTAAGAACTCCTCCCTGCGTGTACCTAAAGACATTTCTTTAGAATCACTTCTGAAGCCTTGGTAAAGGACAGAGGATACTCTATTTGACAGGTATCCTATTATCCAGCAGAGTAAGCTACCACCAATATTCATTTTGGCTAGTTCATGTAGTATAACGGTTCTGTTCGCAATATCAAATGCAGATTTTAGATCAAGAAAAGTGGTAAAACTAGTAGAGGTGTGTGCAGTGAGAAAGGTGGAAATACAGTTCTGCACACTTTTACCTTTCATGAACCCATAGAGGTAGGGGGAAAGTTGGTGTCTGATTCTGTAGTACAGTCTGTTAAGCATCATTCTTTCAAAAGTTTTACAAAGACAACTAGTTAAGGAGATCGGCCTAAATGTATCAGGCTTGTGGGGCTTAGGGATAGGCAAAATGAGACTATTGGTCCAGGAAGTAGGAAGAACGCCCTCAATGTAACTGAGATTATACAGTGCCAACAAAGGGTTATCAGGCACGTGCCTTATAGTTCTGAGAATATCATAGGTTATACCATCCTCTCCAGGAGCAGTTGATCGACCTTTGGTTAATGCATTATCTAATTCATGCTCGGTAAAGAGGCAATCACTCTCATCAATATTTTGGCTCATAAAATTAATCAGTTTCAACATTTCTTCAGAAGTACTCTCTAAATTTTTTCTAATATGAGATGGAAGGCTTTCATGCCTGGATGTTTTGGACCAGTCATTTATGAGGTCATTTGCTTTTTCAAGAGGAAAGGGATGAGCAACATTGCCAGTCTTTTTCCTGGTTATTTTATTTATACCTTTCCAAGCCAAACTCAAAGGGGTGGACCTATTTAATCCACTAACAAACTGTTCCCATTCCTGTTGCCTAAGTTCTTCCTTTCTATTCCTTGCATTTGTTAGTGCAGCTTGGAACGTTCTGAGCAGGTCTGGGGTTCTACATTCACGGTATGCTTTACCAATCCTCCTAGCTGCATGTGTTAGATTGCGTAGCTGTGGATCATTATAGTATTTACATTGGTTTTTATTGTTATTTATAGTGGAGGGTCTTTGTTTCCTATTCCTGCCCACTTGATCTGTGAGAACACTCTCAATAGTGGTAATTAAATCATCATTAAATTTTTGTGTGCCAATGAGCTCGTAATTCTTATACCATTGATCCAAGTGGTTAATAAAGTTGTCTCTGTGTTCTGGTTTGAGAATAAGTTTCCTCCTTCTGTATTTAGCTCCTTGATTGCTGGAGATGTGATCAAGATTGACAGTTGTTAGTCTTGGGAAGTGATCAGATAGAAGATCATCAACTATGACAGAGTCATGCATCGTATATGATGTATTAAATCCAAGACACAGATCTAGTATGCCACCATATATGTGAGTAGGCTCAGTAATGCCCACAATTCGAACATTATCATGCTCATTTAGCAATCTCACTAGTTTAGTTCCATTGGTGTTTGTTATAGACCCACCAATATTCTTATGTCTGGCATTAAAATCTCCAAGAATGATGGTAGGTTCACTATTGATGCGATCTGGTAAAGCATCAGGTCGAAGCTGGTTCGCTGGGGCATAGAGATTAAAAATGTTTATGGAAAAATCACCTTGAGAAGAGAAGGCATATCAACCAAGTTTTCATGGTAAGGGAGAGCCAACATATTTTTAGTTGAATAAGGCTGGTTGTCCCTTTTTGGATTGTAAAAAGTATTTCTAGCAATTTTAAATGATTTATCAATTACATTCCTCGGATATTTCAGATCAATGGCTATTTCATAAATTTTGGATATTTCTTCATCTATGAACTCTGGACTACAAATACGTAAATCTCTCAAAAACATTGATGAATGTAATTGATGAATGTAATTGATAAATCATTTAAAATTGCTAGAAATACTTTTTACAATCCAAAAAGGGACAACCAACCTTATTCAACTAAAAATATGTTGGTTCTCCCTTACCATGAAAACTTGGTTGATATGCCGTCTCATAAAAAGCAGTTTTGAAAATAATATGAATATTTCCTTAGGTTTGTATAAATTAGATTCATTTATAATTAATAAAATTTGGTTAGAGTTTAATAATACATTGGACAAATAATAAACCTTATTTCTTGGGTAGAATGATTTGTTGGTGGGTTGTCATGAGGACCTGTTTAGTTGGATCAGCGGACCTACTGGAGTGTTCCTCTTTTCTTATGAGTCCGGTATTATCTCGCGTCAGGTGTTTCTTTGTTGTGGGAGTTGACTGTGAGGTGTGGTCTAAGCCCTTTTATTGCCTTCCTTTGATATATTACTTTCATAGTTCCTTGACAATGTGAGTAGTCACGAAAGCGCTTGGAATTTCACTACTCTTTCACAGTGGTTGTTTTGTATGTATATATATATATATATATATATATATATATATATATATATATATATATATATATATATATATATATATATATATATATATATATAAATACAAACAAGTCACCGCCTTACCCTCTTGATGGGATGGTGCTCGAAGTGACTACCAGCAAGTTTCCTCTCAGCTCTGGTCGAGATTGACTCAGGATAACCCAAGAAAAATCTCGAGGAACAGTGCTCAGAGTTGCTCTGATCGAGAATTACTCAGGATAACCCAAGAGCAGGAACGAAGACGTCTTCTCTCCACGACGGCTGCACGGCAACCTGTGTATCTCTGTGAATCTGGTGTCTCTAAACATCCCACCTGGCTCTAAGGTACAACTAACATTGGTAAGTATAACAAATTGTTGCTTAGTTGTGCCCCCCCCTCTCAAATTATGTGGATAAAATATTTCAGGAATTTACGTGTGAACCTCGTCCCCATAATTTCCCACAATATTTGTGTATATGCACTATGATGTGTATCTTTCTTTGTATATATACAGTGAGAGGTGTGTCTATCTCTGTATATACACACTAGAAGTTTGCCTTAATCATTAATTTAGGTATTAATGTATTCTTGATGTTCAAGTACAGGTACAGGTGTTTAAAATCCTGCGTGTAGTCTACACTTTAATCTTAGCAAATGAGTTCATATATAAAGTAAATGTGTATATACAGCGATAGACAGTGCTCAGTGGATCTACAGTGAGAGCTTATTTTAATTCTTCCGTTAAGGATTGAAATATTCTTGATGTAAGTGTACAGGGAAATGTCGGCCTTAAATGACTCATAGAACCAACGCTCTCATTTTGTAATCCATCCGAAAGTTTCGCAATTGCAGAGCCAAATATCTTCTGGAAGTTCGAAAGCAGATGCATTAAAGCCATCGCGCAACTCCGCGACCTCTGAACTTGACCCTTCTGAATAAAACTTAAAGAAGATAGATCACAACGTTCCGAAGGAAGAGTTGGAATTTGTGGTGGGATTATTTTCAGAGAACAATAGAGAGGGGTGATTGATAGTTACTTTCAGAGACAGGTTCAGATATGGTAGACAGGGAAGCAATAGCACAAACAAAAACCACTAAATTTCCACTAGTGGATTTTGTCCACCGGTGACGCTGCCTCCTACTGTTTTACCTCACCTGTTCTCAGTATATCAGCGTATATGATGTACTTTTATCAGGATTCATGGACTGAATACATCATCTCCAGGCTGTAGGACTGATTACTTCAAACTCCCTATCTTTCGCTGTTCTTATCTGTATCGGACTGATGAAGCCACTGGCTGGTGAAGCGCTTCATAATAAAGATACCAGGACGTTGCACAAGAGTCTCATTCATCAATTTGTCGATTTTGTAAATTTTTTATATAACATTATGCAAATTTTAATATTGCACTAAAACTCACTTAAATAACAAGATCACTTAACCTTGCTAGAAGTTAAGTAATATAATTTAACTCTACTTGACCTATCAGAGGTCAGGTAGGGTTAAGAAATGGTTTACTAAATTATTTTGGCTGGTCATTTTCAGCAATTTTAACTTACGACCATTTTCTATGAAGGGGATTCCGGGTAAGGTAAAGAAATCTAGCAGTCAGTGTAACTCTGACTGTGGGGTGGGGAGGACACGGCTTTTGCTGCTCCGCTCCTTCTCTTGCCCAGTATTCCTTTTCCGTATCTTATAGCTACTAGGGTAAGTGTCATTACTGTCAATGCATCTTCCCTCGTCAGTCCTTCATTTAGGAGTACTTACCATTAATGTTTCCCTTCCCCATTATTCATAAAAGGCATATTTATTTTAAATATTTTTCTCTGCTCCTTTTCACTTTTCGAAAGGTCCTGAATTTTGATCAAATTCGACACATATTTTAAATTTATTGTTTTCAGAATATTTAATTATACTTCCTATTTTTCTTATGCATGTATCTAATCAAGAATATTCACAGCGAGAAGTGTGCCTCTGGATATATTCATTGAGTGTTTACTATAAATTAATCCTAGTTTTAGAGATTAAAATATTCTTGATTAGTGAGTAAAAGGTTGGTTACGTATTGCCTTAATGACTCCCTCGTTTAATATTTTTAAGTGTGGAACATAGGTATACCACTCAAATGTATGAACACAGTGTATACAGTAAGTTATTCACATTTACACAAATACAGTTATATAGATTATGATACATAGTAGCACATGTATAGAGAAACCTACGATAACCCCAAAAAATCAGTGCCTGGTTTCCATTGAGGTCCTTTATTATTGTATTGTAACCTTGTATAATAATACAATATTGAATAATTGTAATGAAATAAAGAAGAAAATATTAATGTATTTTTTCTTTCGCACTTCAAAAAATGGTACAGTAGTTACTGGATCAAACACGACAACTCGTTATTAATTAACCTGTGATTGGTTCTCCCGAGGAGACAAGCTTCGATTGGCTGGCCCGGAAATGATCGTGGTAATTTGTTAATAACAAATTAACTCTCCCCTCTTATTTTCTCTTCTCTTTTTCTGTCTCGTAGTTTCTCTTTGTTTCTATTTTTGTTTGTTTCTCTGTGTTTATCTCTTTATCTTTCTCGTTTACAAGAGCCGTTATCGTGGCCCGTTTCCCAGGGGCCGTTATCGTGGCTCGTTTACCAGGGCCGTCATCGTGGCCCGTTTCCCAGGGCCGTCATCGTGGCCCGTTTCCCAGGGCCGTCATCGTGGCCCGTTTCCCAGGGCCGTCATCGTGGCCCGTTTCCCAGGGCCGTCATCGTGGCCCGTTTCCCAGGGCTGTCATCGTGGCCTGTTTCCCAGGACTGTCATCGTGGCCTGTTTCCCAGGGCCGTCATCGTGGCCCGTTTCCCAGGGCCGTCATCGTGGCCTGTTTCCCAGGGCCGTCATCGTGGCTCGTTTCCCAGGGCCGTCATCGTGGCCCGTTTCCCAGGGCCGTCATCGTGGCCCGTTTCCCAGGGCCGTCATCGTGGCCCGTTTCCCAGGGCTGTCATCATGGTCCGTTTCCCAGGGCTGTCATCGTGGCCTGTTTCCCAGGGCTGTCATCGTGGCCTGTTTCCCAGGGCTGTCATCGTGGCCTGTTTCCCAGGGCCGTCATCGTGGCCTGTTTCCCAGGGCTGTCATCGTGGCCTGTTTCCCAGGGCTGTCATCGTGGCCTGTTTCCCAGGGCTGTCATCGTGGCCTGTTTCCCAGGGCTGTCATCGTGGCCTGTTTCCCAGGGCTGTCATCGTGGCCTGTTTCCCAGGGCCGTCATCGTGGCCTGTTTCCCAGGGCTGTCATCGTGGCCTGTTTCCCAGGGCCGTCATCGTGGCCTGTTTCCCAGGGCCGTCATCGTGGCTCGTTTACAAGAAAACTCATTTATAAGGCAAGCTCATTTACAAGGAAAGAACCGTCGTTTTAGCGCATTTCAAAGCTAAGTCCAAATAACTGAGTTATTAATAAAAATACATGAACTGTATGGCCCTTACAGATTTAGAGCTTCCCCATAAATGTAAGACAATAATTATATGGCGTGTAGTGTTACTTTTGTATAGTGTATATAACATGGCGTGTAATGTCATTTGAGTATAGTGTGATATATATATATATATATATATATATATATATATATATATATATATATATATATATATATATATATATATATATATATATATATATATATATATATAATTATAGGGAAGCTGAGACCATCTTTGACCACAGAGTTGTTTTGTTTGTCATATTTTTGTTATTTTTAAAGTCTGTTTGGGAGATGTTTCATTTGCTAGAGTACAAATATGTCGTATTAGTGAAATTGCTTAAGACTGCCTGTCTTGTGGTATAATAGCTGTCTTTTGGCTGTCCTCAAGTTGGGTCAGGTGGTGGGGAATCTTAAGAATGTTGACCTTTCTTCTCATCCTTTCTCATGTGAGCCCAACCTCCCCCCCCCCCCCACACACACACTCTTTGTAAAATTAATAATCAAACTTGCAATAGTACCTTGATAAATAGAGCACTTGGGGTGATAGATGGATGATGGAATTTCATGTACTGGAAATAGGAGAAAGCAAAATCGAGGGACATGAATATAGACTGATAAAATACTGAAACTATCGGATCGAGTAAGGGATCAAGGAATTATTATAATAAAAAAATTTCCACCGGAAAGTGATATAAATGAAATTGTGTGAGACTCCTATGCTACACTGGCGAACTATAAAATAATTTTGAAATATGTGGATGATGAAGTGTTAAATTTGTCAATAATCATTATAATCTGATAATTTGATACAGAATTAATTTATATTTAATTTTAGGGATGCCCGAGAAGCAGAGCATGTCGGGCATCCCTAAAATTAACCGGCAACTAGCGTACAATTAATTAAGTTGATTGACAAGAATGCTGTGCAGTAGTTTGCAATCTTTGACGTTAACTGTAAATTTGGTTTATGACTTGTGACATTTTGGGATTTTTTTTGTTATAATTATTATAACGTTTACAGTGGTTAGCACAAAAGTTGAAACATGTTTGTGATAGAGTAGTAATATGAATGCTAATATATAGATAAACAGGGTTGCTGTTGATTAATTGGTCTGTAACATAGTCTACGCAGAATTTAGGTTAGGAGGAAGTGGTGGTAGATAGGGAACTTTCTGCAGCCTCGGGAAGGGAGTTCCAGATTTTAGGTCCCTTAAATCGCATGGAGTTCTTAGGTTGAGCCGAACACGTGGTATGTCAGAAGTACTTGTTTCTTGTATCGTGTCTGCGTATTCTGTTGCATCTCTGGGAACAGTTTGCGTTCTGGGTTTAAATTCGTATGAAGTTTATATATATATATATATATATATATATATATATATATATATATATATATATATATATATATATATATATATATATATATGCAGGACAAGCCACGGGGGGGGGTAGAGGTAGAAATCTTTAGCTCAAGTACTTTCACACTTCTCAGTGCGTCATCAGGAGCTGTGCAATGTCGCAAGGGAGTAACCAAAGCAGGGAGAGAAGTCTCAGAGTAGCGTAGGTGTCACTGGCCACGGTTACACTGAAGTGTGAAAGTACTTGAGCTAAAGATTTCCACTACTCCCCTTCCCCCCTGGCTTGTCCTGCATAGTTAAGATCGCCCGTGCGCGATTGTTTGCAAGACGGTGGAGCCCATACCCAGGAGCACCAGGCTAGTGATAAGTTATTTTATAATTAATAATCTATTTCTACATGTACAACGTATATATAATTAGCTGACATCAGTGACATACTATATAGAAAGCCCCTTGTATGCAGAGCATTTCGAGCAGATTAAGTTAATTTTTTCTCCAGGATGCGACCCACAGTAGTCGACTAACCCAGATATTTATTTACTGCTAGGTGAACAGGGACAGCCGATGTCTTAAGGAAACACTCCCTAATGTTTCCACCCGTATCGAGGATCTAACCACGGACCTCATTGTGTAAGCTGAGTGAGCTAGCAACCGAGCCGCATGCAGTGAACTTCGAAAGAAATTTTTGAATGCTTGACAATTCTCAAACGGGCTAAAAGAAGAAAAAAGACATGATAACCACATATAAGCTCTTGAAAGGATATGGAAGAGCAAATCAAGATTACTTAATATTTGCAGCAGGGATAACTAGAAGCCACAGTTGCACATTGAGGAAAAGGTGGAATGGCAAGGATAAAAAAAAATTGTTGAATAGAATAATTTACCAATGGAATGCATTAAAAGAAGGAATTAGTAAGTGCTGCAACCAATGGATTTTTTTTTTTTAAATATGATGAGCAGATTACTGAAGGCGGGACACCACAAGCATAGCTGTTCTGTAACTTCAAATCGGTAATTATACACAACACACCCAGAGTTCTTTAGCAATAGCCGCTGTATTAGTTTCATACAGGTCCTCGGCATCTTTCCTGATTTTGAAAGTTTTCAGTTCTGTGACCCTTCTTGTCGCTTCATCGTTCACTTGAATTTTTCGTGTTCTAAATTCGTTCCATTTATTTTTCTCTGGGCTTCTCTTTCATGTATTGTTTACTAAAAAACCTGTGCTGGCATTGTATTTCTTCCTCTTTTGTATTCGGATGCATCTTTTGTGGTTTTGCATTTCTGGGTAAGTAATCAATCACTGTCTCCATATGCTTTTTCGCTTAGTTCCGTATCCTATTAAAAAAGAACTCTTAATTTTGTTTAGTTTTTTATATTCTAGTGTCTTTCTCTTTCCTTCTTTTTCACTCCTTTTACCTTCAATATGTACTCAACCATACGAACAAGAAAATGTAGGAACGATGCGCTAGGTCTACTGGTCCATACTAATCGGGTCATATTCACTTTCTACCACAACAGTAATATAATTCACATGCGAGGAACTTGCCCCAGGATGCAAAGGTTATTTGCTGATAAGGATATATCATATTCTATTACTAAACTCGCCTCTGGTGAATATTACATATAGCGTTAATCCATCTCCTCATCTCGTGCTTGTTAAGACTTATATTCTGCACAAGGAAGTTGTTTGATACAGTATCAACTTTGCACTGTCCATTATCCTCCGTGAGCGCTTTGTCTTCTCGGATGTTTTGTCATGGTTGAAGTCTCCTAGGATTAAAATTTTTTTTTTTGTGTACCCCCACGGGAGACTGAGCCATACTTTGAAGGTACGAAGTGGTAGAGGTGCTTTATTCGATCAAAGAGTACCTACCTAAGCGTTATGTTGAGGGAGGTAACATCAAACTAAGCAGGTTGCATAGTAGATGGAACTTGCTCCTGCGTGTACAAAAAGGGAAACCTTGAGTGAACTGCACGGATGGTCCATCGAGTTGCTGCTGAAATTCAGGCTGACTTAGTATCATAATGAAGATGGGAACTTAGGAAATGACCGGTGATAACATACCAGAGGGTACAAAGCCGAGGCGTCTGGCAGAAAAGGTCCTGGAGGTAGACAGCACTCCTAACTTATCTCCTGAGATGCACATAAACTAGGTAACAGAAGTGGATGCACGGCTTGAAAATGTTATAACTATGTTCAGAAATTAAAGAATAATAGATGTTATACCACATGAGACCAATCCTAGAGTAAGCAGAGCCAATGTGGGACCTACACTTAGCCACGCAAATAAAGAAGCGGAGAAAAATCAGAATTTTAGCACCAGGCTGATTCCAGAGCTGATGAGGAAGGCCTAGGATATGCTAAGAGAACTGAACCTTGTGTCACTGAAGAAGCGAAGAGTCAGAAGAAGATTTAGTCAACACACAAGATACTTATTGATGCTTGCAAAGTAGACAAGGATAGAATGTCCCCTCAAAGGAGATTCCTTGATGCTGATGAGGGGCTCTTGATCTAGGGAATTGGATCTGTCCTCCAGTTCGCCGAATTGGGCCTGAATGTCTTTCATCCTCCCCCTCCCCCACAGGCGCTGTACATTTCTACGGGTTGAGCGTTTCCTTATGATAATAATATAATACTGTAGGGACCAGATGTTAATGACACCAGAGGAAGCTTACCTCGTTGATAGACCAAAAGAATGTCAGAAGGAACTTACGTGTAAGGATTATCCAAAGGTGAAACTAATATGACCAAGAAATTTTGCTCGCCCCCAAAGCATAATAAAGTTAATGAATACTCATACATGTATGCACATACATTACTATTCTGGGTCGGATAATGCAATTTGAGTCTATTAAGGTTTCCTTGTGCTATGCATAATTCAAGAGGAGATGCATGTTGGGCGATTCTGGTGATGGGCTCTTGATCGAAAGAATTAAAGGTACAGTTCCCTTATCTTGGATCAAATCTGAAAGAAAGGTATCCCCGTGTCCCATGAACCCAGTCCTCTCCATCGCAATTCAAGCAAAATTTGTAAGTATAGTGTACAGCATTAGTTCCTAATGTAGATATCAGTGTTAAATATACGAAGCCAATCAGAAGACGCATTGGCAATATAAACACAAATGCAGTATAATGTGATCCTTTATTGACTACGTTTCGCCCACACAGTGGGCTTTTTCAAGTCACAAACAGAACAGTTCTGTTTGTGACTTGAAAAAGCCCACTGTGTGGGCGAAACGTAGTCAATAAAGGATCACATTATACTGCATTTGTGTTTATATTGCCATTGTGTCGGTATTTTATACCATTTATTTCCAGAAGACGCATTCACAAGTTATCGCATGGAACCTAATGTTCCAGTTTCCTCAAAAAAAAAAAAAAAAAAAAAAAAAAGGCAAATTGGTACTTACACAACCCAAAAATAATTAGAACCATAAACTAGGGTATGCAGTTTTTAAAAGGTTAAAGCCTATTAGAAGAGGCATTCTATAGGTATTGCAGGGAAAACTAATAAAATTGACAAAATTTATGCTAAAATTTAATTCGGTGTACTTAGAGGAAAACACCAGCGCTAAAAGTTTGGAATAGATCAAAAGCAACATTCTCCAGTTATCGCAAAAGGTTCCAACAATTTCAAGTTAATTATGCTAGTTAATGACATATTTGCATGTATACAGCCGAAACCAAACATATATCCTTTTTCATGAGATACTTGGGTCATATAAGATTGAAGTCCTTAAGAGACATAATGGAGAAGTTATTTAACGGGAAAAATACCGTGTGGAAAATACTGTATATATTTTCCGGAAATACGGTAATTTATAGGTAAATAGATGCCCTATATTGTATTTTTAAAAGAAGTTTGATATCGAAAATGGGAAACCTGCGGCTGGGGGAGTCACTCGCCATCTTGGTTTTGAATTTTGTACAAACGTTGGTGTAATGGGAAGAATTTTTCATGCTCTAGAGGTTAAAATTGTGTTGACACCTCTCAAATAGGAGGCGAAATTGGTGGATGTGCATTCCTGCATAACTTGAGATATCAGACGACTGGACAAGACAGCTCCAGGAACCTCAGATAAGCTCTCTAGATTTGTGTGTAATTCTGGCCAGCATTATTTTCATAGATTTAGTTAGAGTGAGGTTTTCTGAGTATGATACACATTAATCTCCAGTCAAATTGGTGAGTGATATTAAGATATATTTTCTTTCTGTTATGTAATTGTGTATATATATAACCATTTATTATTTTTAATATACAGTCCACAAATTTATATATTTACCAGTATTCCTGGTGTATGTATATTTCATTTAATTAATAGGTCCAGAGCAACTTGTGGTTATGACAGCGGTAGGTATCGAAGGGGGACATTTTTTGCGACCTAGGTGTCCCAAATTCCTACTTGTCTATGTAACATTGATAAATAATAATTATCTTTGTTATCATTTACTGTTATGTACATAATTAGTTACATTCAGATAAATGTAATTTTCCACATTTAATTAGCCCGTTGGTCCTTCTTGAACCGGAGGTAATTAGTGAAGTCATTAATTAGTTAATTACTTAATAATTATATGTGAAATGACAGAAGGAGGTGGATGTTAAGTTCACAAATTTACTTAATGTGTAGTGGATTATAATAATTACAATATTAATTTTGATAAGCTAAGCTCGTCTGGCTAAGTTTATATTAATTTGTATAATACTAATTTGATAAGACAATTCTGGCCAAGATTTATATCAGTGTATGTGTAATTGATAAGACAAGTGTGGATAAAGATTATATTGTGTATAATATTAATTTTGCTATGCCAAATTCTGGCAAGGATTTATATTTGTATAATATTAATTTGATAAGCCAATTTTGGCCAAGATTTATATCAGTGTATGTGTAATTGATAAGCCATGTGTAGCTAATTATTAATGTGTATATTAATTTTGCTATGCCAAATTCTGGCAAGGATTTATTAATTTGTATAATATTAATTTTGATGAGCCAAGTTTGTATTAATGTACATTTAAAATTTATATTATACATGTAATTGCTAAGCTCAAGTAGCTAGGATTTATTCAAAGGTAAGTTGTATCAGTGTTGTAAGTTGTAATCAGTGTTATTAATAAAGTTGAATTTAATACATTGCATCATGGCTGAAAATGAGGAAATTAATGTAGAAGACAAACATATGGAATATAGAGTAAAGAAAGCATCAATACAGGCTAGAAAAGTTCATGTAACCAAGGCATATGATAAGTGCTTGGAATTAATGAATCAAGAAACTGTGAATACTGATGATTTAAAATTGTATTTAGATGCTTTAGGTAATAGATATGATTCATACAAATTATATTACAACAAATATGAAGGAGATTTATTAGTAAACTGTGTAGATGAGACTGAAATAGATCTCATGATTAATCAGTATTATGAATTAGAGGAAAAGATTCTTGTAAAAGTCAGGCCTTGAATAAATTAAAATGTGTAAACCAGGCAGTTGGCCAGTCTGCTCCAACAAATATGTCTTTGCCAAAACTCCCAGAATTGTGTTTGCCTGTGTTTAATCCTGGAGAAAATTGGGAGGAATTTTGGTCTATTTTTAAAGAAGCTGTGCATGACAGGAGTGACCTAGCCTGTGTAACTAAATTATTTTACCTCAAAGGACAGGTAAGAGCAGATGCTCACATACTGATACAAGCCTTTCCCAATGTAAATGACTCTTACAAGGAAGCAGTTGACTTGTTGAAGGTCACTTATGGTAATATAGAACAAAGTAGGTTGGATCTAGTGAATATAATTGTTAATTTAAAATCTCCAGATCACACTTACAAAGGTTTACAGCAGTTTAGAGTTAAACTGGAGAGCACTCTCAAAACTTTAAGTGATAAATATAATCTGAAGGAATCAGACTGGTTATTGAGTGCCATGGTACAGAATAAATTAAGCTGTAAAACACTTGAATGGCTCTCAAACAAATATCACAAGGGTTATTTTGGTCTGGAGGAAATAAGACTAGGTCTACAAGAATTAATTGTTCAGTTGCAGACCAGCCAACTAACTCATTTTAAAGATGCAACACATAATAACTCTGAGGTATCTGTCAAGTTTCACAAAGGGAGAAATTATCCCAATAGTAATAATCAAAATTCATTTCCTAAAAAGAGTTGCATAGGTGCATATCAAGTAGCAAGAATCAGAAATAATGATTCTCCACAAGGTAAGAAGAATAAGTACCCTCCTAAGAGTAGCCCAGTTAATAAGAAACCAGTCAGAGAAAAGAGAGATTGTCTTTTCTGCAAGGGTACTCATTTTTCTAAGAATTGCAATGCATACAATTCATGGAATGATAAAGTTGAAAGATTGGAGGAACTTGACAGATGTATCAGATGTTTAGGTAATCACAATGTAAAGGATTGTTATGCCAAATTAAACTTCTGTTATCAATGTCACAAAGGAAGACACCATATAGTCATGTGTAAAGGTCTATATGATAATGTTGATAATAATGATAATGTTGACAATCCTGACACAACAGTGGCTAATGTAAAAATTGCTGCTAATGTTAATAATGATGGTTTTGCTGAAGTAGCCTTACCTGTGTTACAGGTAAAAATTGATGATAAAAGGCATAAATCAAAAATTGTAAATGCATTATTGGACCAGGGATCCCAGCGTACTTTCATAAAACGTAAATGTCTTGATGGTATGAAAGTACAGATGGGAGATCCCACAACTTTAAAATTATCTGGTTTTCTCTCGGATAAAAGGTCTCAATTGTATGACACTGTTTATGTAACTGTCAGGTTGGGCAATGAGAAAAAACGTGTTAATGCAGTAATTGTAGATAGACTTCCAGAGAAAATATCTACAGTAGGGCTTAGTAAAGCTACAGAAAGACTTTCACATAATGTAAATTTAGCACCTTCTGGGGTAAGTGATGATTCTGTAGGCCCAATAAATATTTTGATAGGTAGTGACTATTATGCCTCCTTTGTAAAGGGTATGGTAAAGAAATGTGGTGTCACCCTTTTGAAGACTGCAGGAGGCCATGTAATGTATGGTAGGATTCCTCGTAATAATAATTCATGACTAGAGGAAACTACAAATACCATAACTGTGTGTCTTACTCATGAAATCGTGCCCCAGTATAATTCTTTCATAGAGGATGGTGTTGAGCCAGTGCATAAATTGTGGGAATTAGACAGCATTGGAATAAATGTAAATGAAGAAAGTCCAGACGATTCTTTTACTCAGGAACAATACCTGAGAGATGTAAAATTTGAATCTGGACAATACTGGGTACGACTTCCGTGGAGACTGAACCATCCAGAATTGCCCACTAATTACAGAATGGCATATGGACAATTAAAGGCTCAGCTCCGCGAACTGAGTAAGACACCAGAATTGTTAACTGCCTATAATGATATAATTGCTGAGCAGTTAATTAATAAATTTATAGAAGAGGTACCTCCTGAGCAAGCCAAAATTTATGGTCACTATTTGCCACATCACGGAGTGAAGAAGGATTCTAAGACCACTCCTCTGAGAATTGTGTTTAATTGTAGTGCCAGGAGTAACAAAAATGTACCTAGTTTAAATGACTGTTTGATGACAGGTCCGTCATTGACGGAAAAATTAGGAGATATCTTATTAAATTTCAGAGTGAAGCATTATGCCTTTACGGCTGACATAAGTAAAGCTTTCCTAAGAGTGGGTTTACAAGAGGCTGACCGGGATTGTACCCGCTTCTTATGGCCTGAGAATCCTATTGACCCACTTAGCCCTCTGAAAACCTTTCGCTTTAGGAGCGTATTATTTGGTGCTACATCCAGTCCGTTCCTACTTCAAGCGACGATAAATGCACACCTTAAATGTACGGGAAGTCCATTGAGTAAAGTAATGAGCAAACAATTTTATGTGGACAATTTCCTGGGTGTGACGTCAACTGAAGAGGAACTGTTAATGACTTATGGAGAGGCTAATAAAATAATGCAAAGTGCAAATATGCCTCTGAGGGAATGGAATAGTAATTCGTCCAAATTGAAGGACAAAATAAGTAAAGATTACCCTGGAGATGAAGTGCCAAAATGTAGTAATGTATTGGGTTTAAATTGGGATACTGAGAGAGATTTGTTAATGTTAAAACCTAATAATTACAGTATGCCCAATAAATTAACTAAGAGAGTTTTGCTTGCTGAAGTTTCCAAATGTTTTGATCCACTAGGTTTAGTGTCACCCCTTACTATAAGAGGGAAATTATTAATTCAGGAAGCATGGAAACTTAAATGTGCTTGGGATGAAATTCTACCTGAGGAATTCATTAACAGGTGGGATGAATTAATTGGTGATTATGAAAAAATTCCAATGTTGGAGTTCCCATGCCAGGTGGCCAATCCAAATGGGAAAAATGTACTCCACATTTTTTGTGATGCTTCAAAATTGGCATATGGAGCAGTTGCTTATCTTCAATGTAATAGTGTTATTTCTCTTGTTATGTCTAAGGCTAAAGTGTCTCCAATTAAATCATGTACCTTACCTCAGTTGGAATTAACAGCCATTTATGTAGGTGTCAAATTAGCTAATTATATAAGAAATAAGTTGCAGGAGATAAATATTAGCGACACTGTAATTTGGTCTGATAATGAGGTATCCTTACAATGGATTCGTAATGGAAACAGTAAAATTGTGTACATACAAAACAGAGTCGCTGAAATTAATCAGATGCAAGAGAAGTATAATAGTTTGGGTCAGCATATGTTAACATTTAATCATATACCTGGTGAGGAGAATCCAGCTGATTTCTTGTCTCGAGGTTTACCTTATGCTAAATTTGTAAATGCTGTATCATGGTTTAAAGGACCGAGCTGGTTGGTAAATAAAGCTAATTGGCCTGTACAAAAGGCGTATATTGCTCCTGTTGAAATTACTGTGACCACCGCTCCAATAGTTTGTCCTCCCTTAGCCATTGATATAAATAGATATTCTTCTTTACCCAAACTAATCAATGTAACTAAGTTGGTGTTTAAATTTCTAAACAAGATGAATATATCATATAAGTTTTCACATCCTCTTGAATATTGGATAAAGAGGGTACAGGAGGAAATCTATGGAAATGAGATTAAATTGATGATGGAAAGAAAAATTGTGAAAGGTTCCATAATAGAGAAATTGGGGCTGTATTTAGAGAACAATGTAATTAGGTGCAGAGGTAGGTTACAAAATGCTGAATTGGGTGATTATGCTAAACACCCTATCTTACTGCCCAAAACTTATCATCTAACAAATTTAATTGTTCAAAATGCCCATAAAAATGTAATGCATGGTGGGGTACAAGATACCTTAAATTGTATTAGGGAAACTTTCTTGATTCCACAAGGACGGCAAAGTGTAAAAAGGGTGATTAAATCTTGTGTAATATGTCGCCATGTGGATGCCAGATCCTATATGTACCCAGGTCCTCCACCATTGTCAAATGAGCAATTTGAGTCATTTAGCAACGAACTCCGGCCGACCGCAGTGTGGAAAATACTGTATATATTTTCCGGAAATACGGTAATTTATAGGTAAATAGATGCCCTATATTGTATTTTTAAAAGAAGTATGTATCAAAAACGGGAAACCTGCGTCTGCGCAGGAGACTCGCCATCTTGGTTTTGAATTTTGTACAAACGTTGGTATAATGGGAAGAATTTTTCGTGCTCTAGAGGTTAAAATTGTGTTGACACCTCTCAAATAGGAGGCGAAATTGGTGGATGTGCATTCCTGCATAACTTGAGATATCAGACGACTGGACAAGACAGCTCCAGGAACCTCAGATAAGCTCTCTTGATTTGTGTGTAATTCTGGCCAGCATTATTTTCATAGATTTAGTTAGAATGAGGTTTTCTGAGTATGATACACATTAATCTCCAGTCAAATTGGTGAGTGATATTAAGATATATTTTCCTTCTGTTATGTAATTGTGTATATATATAACCATTTATTATTTTTAATATACAGTCCACAAATTTATATATTTACCAGTATTCCTGGTGTAGGTATATTTCATTTAATTAACAGGTCCAGAGCAACTTGTGGTTATGACAGTGGTAGGTATCGAAGGGGGACATTTTTTGCGACCTAGGTGTCCCAAATTCCTACTTGTCTATGTAACATTAATAAATAATAATTATCTTTGTTATCATTTACTGTTATGTACATAATTAGTTACATTCAGATAAATGTAATTTTCCACACCATGTTTTAAAAATAAAATTGGTATCTGCATACTGCAATAATCTCAAACCTTCTTTTAAAAAGGATGCACCAGCTTGGAAATTTTGAAGACCATCGAAAAAAATCATAAGTAGAAAAAAAAAAAATCTAAGATTTGGTATTCTTAATGTAATGTATTTTTTTTTTTGTCATTTTAATTTTAAGGGTAAGCCGAAAATAGTCCGAACAGTTGATAATATCATTAATTTCGATTAGAAATGTAATAATCGACGTATTTTAGCTAAATGTCAGAAAACACCTCCAACTATGAAAAGACGAAATGAGACTTTCAAATTATCGCAAGGCGAAATCCGAGAATAGTCTACGTATAAAACATTGATTAGAGGGCGCCGGCACATTCCAGTAGTTGCATGAACCTTTCTCCACAGTTGCAGTGTACTGGCGTTGAAAGTTTAAAGCCGACCGGGTGAGGCGTTCTCATGTCTTATAAACGAAAACCTTGGATGAAGAATAAATCAGGCAACCACGTACAGGTACCCCTACAGGAATACATAATACCAATAATAATAATAATAATAATAATAATAATAATAATAATAATAATAATAATAATAGGCTAACATACAGACTAGTTCTTATTGTAAGTGATGGATTACCCAGTTGTTATGGGACGATATCTGTTTTCAACCTAGCACAAAAAAAAAAATATGCTACACAAAATATATTCACTGATCAAACTGCGTTTATGACGCCAAATTCGAATTCAGTGTAGAATTCAGCAAAGTTTTGCATATATTTCCGTGTGATGGTGTCATTTCCAATTATAAAAAAAAGTTTTGTTCACGAGTTCAGCAATTGGGGAAAAAATTAAAGGTGCGGATCCTATATTTTTCTCCTTATTTATGTGGTGGTGTAGCAGGACAGGATGCAAAAGGCAACCACCAGTGCCCTCTTTAAAGCAGAACCATGTGAATTTAATTGTGATGGTTAAAGCAAGGAGCTGGGTATACATTTGTACCGTTAAACAGATTCCTTTAAGGTACATTGAGCTTAATCAGCTGTGCCTAGTAGCATTGTCTAGCAGCTGTCTAGTAGTAGCTTTTCTTAGCAATGGTGCCTAGGTCTCCGGCATAGCAACGCTGCCGAGTAGCATTGCCTATCACTGGTACCTAGTAGCTGTGATTAGCAGTTGCCTAGCATCTGTGGTATATATGTTTTCCTAGCAATATTTGCCTATCAAGGATGGCTAGTAAATTTTTCCAATAACGGTGCATAGTATATTTGCCTAGCAAAAGCCCCTAGCAGCATTTTCCAGTAGCTTGGTCTAGCAACTGAGCGTAGTAGCGTATTCTAGCGAAGGTGTCTAGTTGCCTAGTCTAGCGGCGATGCCTAGTAACTTAACCTAACAAGGACACCTACGTAGCTTAATGACCCGCTGCCTACTAGACGGTTTCTAGTAGCCTAGCAACGACACCTGCATTGCCTAGCAACGCTGCCGGCTGCCCGATATTCCAATATTTTGACCTGTACGATGTGCCTTCATAACTCGAAACAATTTAATAACATCAGAGGAAGATGTAGTTTGATATTATGTTAATAGTGTAATATTTCACAATGTATAGTTGTACACTATAGCAAGCCCCCCAAAAATATTCATTTCTCCTCCGTTGCATGTTGAAGTGGAAGGACTGGTCGGTTGACGCCCGGCTGTTGCTGCCCAATCTCTCTCTCTCTCTCTCTCTCTCTCTCTCTCTCTCTCTCTCTCTCTCTCTCTCTCTCTCTCTCTCTCTCTCTCTCTCTCTCTCTCTCTCATATTTATATTTACACAGTGGTTTTACAGGGTTAGGTTCAGAGCTCCTACTTTTATTTACAAGCTAAGAATTATATATCTTGGCTCATTTGAAAGCCTTATTATTGTTTTGAGATATGTAAATAGGGGATAGGATGAAGTTGGAGCCATCTGTGGGCCAGCTATTTCATTTGGTCAACCGACATTTCATCAATATCATGCTGTACGAACACGTTCCAGAGTCGAATAAATGATCTCAGATGAAGCGATGTTCTGGAAAAGGGTACAGCTATAGTGTAGTTGCTGTTTGCTGTCCGTTTTGTATAGAAGATGCCTTCTCGCCAAGTGTGTGGTACCTTGACAACATTGGCTTTGTATATTACAAGGCCACCCACATCCCTTAGGTGTTAAAGGCTTTGCTGAAATGACAGATCTGTCCAGGCGGGTCCAGATGAGAAATAAATCATCTTGCTCTGGTCTCTGTTCAGCCAAGAAGTCGTAGATGAGAAGTGAAGAATACTGTGTGAGAGCGCCCCTCAAGGAAGGTTCCTTGATGTTGGTGAGGGGCTCTTGATTTAGGGAATTGGATCTGTGCTCCAGTTCCCCGAATTAAGCCTGAATGCCTTCCACATCCCCCCCCAGGCGCTGTATAATCCTCCGGGTTTAGCGCTTCCCCCTTGATTATAATAATAATAATGTGTGAGAGCGCACCTGTGCTTCGTACAGTCTTTGTAGCCTTTATAGACTGTGGAGCAAATACGAGATAACGTCCAAGTGCTGTGAACTTCCTGGCCACCTTGTTTGCAAGGTTTACTACGAGGTTCTTCATAGTTTGAAATCAGATTTTACCCCTAGAGTATCAAACTAATCCCCGGGTTTCAACTCTCCCATTCATTCTTACTACCACTCGTGCATTACGATCATGGTGCCTCGAGACTATCATTTGTGCTTTCTCAAAAGCAAATGTAACCTGCCATTTCTCTCCTCGGGCTGATATATCTGTAAGCTGGAGATTTATGCAACTGAAAGCAGCTGACATTTCTTCTCTTGGATAAGTAAATATCAGTACAGTCGTCTGCATATGCATGAAATTCTCGGATGAATTAAAGGTTATTGATAACAGAAGTAAACAGTCCATAACAATGGCCCAAGCACACTTCCCTGTTGAACATTGGCACCGATTGAGTGTCTTGTTGACTCTGTTCCATTGAAAACTACTTAGAGATTTACCTTGAAGGCAATCACTAAGGAGACATAATGCAGAGCCAGAGACAGTGTTTGCAATTTTACCACGAGTACCTGGTACCATACTCTGTCGAAAGCATCAGCAGTCTTAAGTGCTACTACACAGCTGCTCTTTGGATTCGCCCAGCGACTGGTGCCACATACTGGAGAGGTTTAACAGCATATCAGCAGAAGTGACCTTCCCTGGAGCCATATTGACGATCACAAAGAAAGGAGTGATAGTCGAAAAATTTCGTCATCTGCCGTGAGATTCTCGAGAATCTTTCCAGTGATGAATGGTTTTGAAAACCGACAAGTTGAAGAATTGAGACACTTGTGCAACACATGGGAATCTTTATTGAAGAAACGTTTCGCCACACAGTGGCTTCATCAGTCCAATACAAAGTAGAAATGGGTAAGGAGAGTAGAAGTATGAGGTAATCAGTCCCTCAACCTGGATTCGATGTGTTCAGTCCACTCTTGTAGTAAGTGCAGCATAGGGCCAGAGAGGTGGCTTATATACTGCGGTGAGATGAGTTGAAGCAGGAGGAGGCGGGATCTTAGTGGGACGTGCCACTAGTGTAAGTAGGTCGTCGTCCAAAGGTTGGGCAAGCGTTGAAGTCTTTGTACCAAGATTCCATGATGTTGCAGTGTCTGACAGATGTGATGAATGGTTTTGAAAACCGACAAGTTGAAGAATTGAGACACTTGTGCAACACATGGGAATCTTTATTGAAGAAACGTTTCGCCACACAGTGGCTTCATCAGTCCAATACAAAGTAGAAATGGGTAAGGAGAGTAGAAGTATGAGGTAATCAGTCCCTCAACCTGGATTCGATGTGTTCAGTCCATCACTCTTGTTGAGGGACTGATTACCTCATACTTCTACTCTCCTTACCCATTTCTACTTTGTATTGGACTGATGAAGCCACTGTGTGGCGAAACGTTTCTTCAATAAAGATTCCCATGTGTTGCACAAGTGTCTCAATTCTTCAATCTTTCCAGTGATTGACAGGAGTGACAATGCTCTGTAGTTGCTGATTTCCCCTTCTGTCAGTGCTCTCTGCTCTACTCTTTTTCTCTCTCTCTCCTCCTCTCCTCTCTCCTTCCTCTCACTCTTCTCTCCCTCTTCTCTCCCCTTGCCTGGCTTATAGCTTAATCCTTCACACTGCGCAGTTTTCAATGTACACACTCCCAGAAGCGCCCAGCGGCACGGCAAATGCGATTGTACACGTACAAAAAAAATATTGGTCAAAGGTTTGTTGTGTGGGTGCTGGTGTACCCTGTGAGAGACCAGCCTGTACGAGTTTTCTCAGTGACTACTATAAGCGTTAAGCAGGAAAAGAATTCACAGTACCGTGGCTGGAACTGTTCGCAGTCCACATTTTAGAAGTGACTTTTCGGTTCGTCCCGGATCATTCTCAAGTCAAGAATAAGTGCTCCAGGATGAACTAAACGTCTTGTAAATTCACCTCCAGTTTGTGTTGGTTGTGCAGCAGTTTTCATTTTAAGGGAGTAAGCTATTCGGTATTTATTAAAAGTAATAATGTAAGCTATGAATAAAAGAAATCAGTGTTGAAGGAATGAGTACGTGAGAGTACCGAGTAAGAACATAATGAGACTTGGTAATGATAGTGTAAATAAGATATAACAAGAGATCTTGTAGCTTACACCAGGGCTGTCCAGTCGGGAATGCATGAACGTTTCCTAGGATACAATACTGTTTCATAACTTTGGTAAACGGATATTTTATTCTGCTTAAAAAATACATGTTGGTAAATTATGGAATACTTTATTAAGGGCTAAAATTAATCAGCCAAGTTTATGTTCAAACCAAGTATGCTTCTGGTCCCTCAGCGACACCTGACAGGTCACTGCAAATTGTTCATGAATATAATGCAAAACCAGAATTTACGCTGAACCTTTTTTTTTTTTTTCTGCCAAGTAACTCGGTTGTTTTGCTAACTTCAGCCAGATGGAGTTTTTTTTTTTGTGTGTGTGCGCGCTTTTGAATATATACACGTACATCCTTTTATTACTAGAGTAATTTGGTTTTACAAATCTATACCAAAATGTGAGTTCACTATATTTTGGATGTGACTAGTTAATGGTGCAAGTCGGACCGAAATGTAGTCGTAAGTTTCTTTCTCTTATGTGTGGGTTGAGTACATTTCAATCTTTTTTTTTTCTGTTAAATGGAATGCGTGAGCTGGGATAAACTGGGTTAGCGGGTGCACAAGCTAACACAGGTTAGACAACTTGGGTCCCGACAGTTATTATATGCTTAAAAAAAAAAAAAGCTTGCCTGTAAAATGTATGCGGTTTTTTCACATGTGGTAAAGATCGAAAATGCACTCGACTCCCTCTTGATATCCACGCCATACTCAGCATCCCGTATTTTGATTACTGCAATTGGCTTCCCATTTTTTGATATGCTGCATTGGCTTTCCTTATTCTGATACAACACAACACACTCGATTCCTGTTTTCTGATGTCACCTCTTACTTAGTTTCCATTTTCCTAATTCACCGTAAACCATACTCGGTTATCGTTTGCTAATGGCATATGCTAACGCCCAAAATTTCTCGTACTTGGTTCTCGAATTTGGTTCCTTGTTTTTTGACATTTTATTTGTCATGTAGCATCTTGGGGCCTGGGGTGGACAGGTGGCCCAAGACATGAACTGGCTGCCATTTTACCAGTTTCCCAATACGATTTTTGTTAGTGACTTGATGTTGCTAACTTATTTGGGCAGGTTATATCATAATTTAACTAAGGAAGTGCTGGATATAATATTTATGAATTTTCAGATTCCCTTGAAGTGTTAGACCAGTAATAAGAGTATTGCCTACTAACAATTAACATTTTTTTTTTAATCTTGGACTCTGGTCGCAAGAACATTTGAGTTGAACTGAAAACTGGACTGAGCGAAGTCGTCCAAATGGTGAGCCACATCAAAAACCCACCACTAAAGTCACGCGTATTTGTTAAGGCTTTGAGAAATTGAATCTCGATACCTGACTCATTTCTTTAGCGAGGTCAAATGTCTCAGAGGGAAGGGTCAGATATCTCTCGTATAGGGGGTCAGGTGGTTATCGCAGAGGTCAGTTGTATGTCAGGATGATACGGTAGGTCTCGTTTTTAAGAAGTACTTTTGTAAATTAATGGCTGGTTGATTTTGTAAAACAATATTTGAACAAGTGTGTCCGGTAGGTTTGTGAAGCGCAAAATCTGTGTGGGTCATTTAACACCAAGCGTGGCGAAGGCTCGAGCCTACGTTTCCTAATTTGGTTAAATTTTATATTTTGAGGGGGGGGGATCGAGGAAAACTTAACCTAGTAATTCCAAATGGACATAGTCGCAAATATAAGGCTCACTAGCAGAGATGGGCTCAGTAACTCAGATGGTGAATTTACTAGCACAAATGTTAGAT
>NC_091342.1:10936828-10941828 GCF_038502225.1 Cherax quadricarinatus
GGGTTGTGTAACTGATGGGTTTCTAGATGGGTGGTGATCTTGCTTCTTAGGACCCTTTCAAAGATTTTTATGATATGGGATGTTAGTGCTATCGGTTTGTAGTTCTTTGCTGTTGCTTTACTGCCCCCTTTGTGGAGTGGGGCTATGTCTGTTGTTTTTAGTAACTGTGGGACGACCCCCGTGTCCATGCTCCCTCTCCATAGGATGGAAAAGGCTCGTAATAGGGGCTTCTTGCAGTTCTTGATGAACACGGAGTTCCATGAGTCGCCCTGGGGCAGAGTGCATGGGCATGTCATTGATCGCCTGTTCGAAGTCATTTGGCGTCAGGATAACATCGGATAGGCTTGTGTTAACCAAATTTTGTGGCTCTCATAAAAAATTCATTTTGATCTTCGACTCTCAGTCTGGTTAGCGGCTTGCTAAAAACTGAGTCATATTGGGACTTGAGTAGCTCACTCATTTCCTTGCTGTCATCTGTGTAGGACCCATCTTGTTTAAGTAGGGGCCCAATACTGGACGTTGTTCTCGACTTTGATTTGGCATAGGAGAAGAAATACTTTGGGTTTCTTTCGATTTCATTTATGGCTTTTAGTTCTTCCCGTGATTCCTGACTCCTATAAGATTCCTTTAGCTTAAGTTCAATGCTTGCTATTTCTCTGACCAGTGTCTCCCTACGCATTTCAGATATATTGACCTCTTTTAGCCGCTCTGTTATTCTTTTCCGTCGCCTGTAAAGGGAGCGCCTGTCTCTTTCTATTTTACATCTACTCCTCTTTTTTCTTAGAGGAATAAGCCTTGTGCATACATCGAGTGCCACCAAGTTAATCTGTTCTAGGCATAAGTTGGGGTCTGTTTTGCTTAGTATATCTTCCCAGCTTATATCGGTTAGGACTTGGTTTACTTGGTCCTACTTTATGTTTTTGTTATTGAAGTTGAATTTGGTGAATGCTCCCTCGTGACTAGTCTCATTATGTTGGTCTGGGGCTCCACGCATACATGTCTGAACCTCAATTATGTTGTGATCTGAGTATATTGTTTTTGATATGGTGACATTTCTTATCAGATCATCATTGTTAGTGAAGATGAGGTCTAGTGTATTCTCCAGTCTAGTAGGCTCTATTATTTGCTGGTTTAAATTGAATTTTGTGCAGAGATTTAAAAGCTCGTGTGAGTGTGAGTTTTCATCAGAGCTGCCTCCTGGTGTTATCACTGCAACAGTATTATTTGCTATATTCCTCCATTTTAGGTGCCTTAAGTTGAAATCCCCCAGGAGCAAGATGTTGGGTGCAGGAGCTGGAAGATTTTCCAGACAGTGGTCAATTTTTAACAGCTGTTCCTGGAACTGCTGGGATGTTGCATCCGGAGGCTTGTAGACTACCACAATGACTAGGCTTTGGTTCTCGACCTTTACTGCTAAAACTTCCACTACATCATTTGAGGCATTAAGCAGTTCTGTGCAAACAAGTGACTCTGCAATGTACAGGCCAACCCCCCTTCCTTTTGCCTGTTCACTCTGTCACATCTGTATAGGTTGTAACCTGGGATCCATATTTCGTTGTCCAAGTGATCCTTTATGTGGGTCTCAGTGAAAGCCGCGAACATTGACTTTGCCTCTGCAAGCAGTCCACGGATGAAAGGTATTTTGTTGTTTGTTGCTGGCTTTAGACCCTGTATATTTGCAAAGAAGAATATCATCGGACTGGTGGTATTGTTGGTACTGGGGAGGGATTCTTTTTCCGGCATTAGTATCTGTATGTTGGTTTGGAGTGGAGGCCATCGACTGTGGTTCCACTCCAGGAATGACTGGATTTGGTGTACGATTTCTGCCATTTCCTGCCGGTTTTTTTTCCTTCCTGGCACTAAAAAACCTCTCCCTCTTGAGTGGCTGTGGCTACCCAGGTTTTCCCATGGCCTGGATGTTTTGTATCTTTTTGTCCCCTTTAGATGGTGTGCCTGGCAATTTAAGTTATAGCACAGTCTTTCCTGTACTGAAGAGGTACACATTTCAGGGTGAAAAAGCTTACAGGAAGGGAGTTTGCATTTTCCTGTTGTCATATGGGCATGGCATTTTCTAGGGTGGTCATAGTTGCACGTCCCGTCTGTTTTTCCAGATTTCCCATGTCTGCAGATACCAAGTGAATAGTATGTGCACAGGCTTGGTTTCCGTTTGCCTTGGGTTTCTGTGACTGTATTCCCTGTTGGTGCATGTTTCCCTGTTTTATTCCTATCCTCCCTAGCACCAACAATGGAGCTCCCACCAGTTGTTTTTGGCAATATATCCTCACTATTGCTAGGGGAGTCCTCTTGTTTGCTATTTCCTGCGGTATTTCTAGTTTGCAATATTGGTTTTATCTTATCTTTGACTACACTTGTTTCCCCACTACGGCTCCTGTCCCCTATGAGGTCATTTATATGTATTCCTTCCTGCGTATAATTCCCGACTACCTGGACAAAATCTCCAGCTTCACTATTACTGTCTCCCAGGACAGCACCTCCAGCTTCACCATTACTGTCTCCCAGGACAGCACCTCCAGCTTCACCATTACTGTCTCCCAGGACAGCACCTCCAACTTCACCATTACTGTCTCCCAGGACGGCACTATCAGTCCCACATTTACTGACTACCAGGACATCACCTCCAGCCTTACAGTTTCTGACTACATGGCCAGTATCAAGGGCAGTACCATTCAGCCCAGATTTTTTATGTTCCCATCTGTTGTAGAAAGCTTCCAGGTTGTCTATGAAAGCAGCTTTGATGTTATTCTCTTTTAATACCCTTGTGATTTTAGTCCACAGATTTATCTCATTTGGGCATACCCAAAAACACTTCCCTGTTTTAATACTGCTTGTAGCTAGTTCTTGGATATCTGCACAAGGGGCGTGACACCAATTTCCACAAAAATGACAATTTATCCATGTTATATTTATATATATATATATATATATATATATATATATATATATATATATATATATATATATATATATATATATATTTATATAAATATTTATATATATATATATATATATATATATATATTTATATATATACATATTTATATATATATATTTATATATATATACATATTTATATATATATATTTATATATATACATATATATATATATATATATATATATATATATATATATATTTATATTTATATATATATATACATATTTATATATATATATATATATATATATATATATATATATATATAAATATATATATATATATTTATTTATATATTATAAATATATATATATATATATATATATATATATATATATATATATATATATATATATATATATATATATATATATATATATATATATATATATATATATATATATGCATATGCAAAACAACGACTCTGAAAGAATAGAGAAATTCCAAGCGCTTTCGTGACTACTCACATTATCAAGGAACTATGAAAGTAAAGCATCCAAGGAAGCTATATAAGGGGTCTGGCCAGCACCTCACTATCAGATCCCACAACGGTTAAACACCTGACGCGCGCCGACCCAACTTGGATAGGTCCTTTGCACAACTCACCCACAAACTATTCTACCCAAGAAAATTTAAAAATTATTTAAAAATTTAAAAATAATTTTTAAATTTTCTTGGGTAGAATAGTTTGTGGGTGAGTTGTGCAAAGGACCTATCCAAGTTGGGTCGGCGCGCGTCATGTGTTTAACCGTTGTGGGATCTGATAGTGAGGTGCTGGCCAGACCCCTTATATAGCTTCCTTGGATGCTTTACTTTCATAGTTCCTTGATAATGTGAGTAGTCACGAAAGCGCTTGGAATTTCTCTATTCTTTCAGAGTGGTTGTTTTGCATATTCTGAAATCACCTGTTTACTGTGATCTTATTGCGTATATATATATATATATATATATATATATATATATATATATATATATATATATATATATATATATATATAGATATATATATATATATATATAGGGGCAGTAAAGCAACAGCAAAGAACTACAGACCAATAGCACTAACATCCCATATCATAAAAATCTTCGAAAGGGTCCTAAGAAGCAAGATCACCACCCATCTAGAAACCCATCAGTTACACAACCCAGGGCAACATGGGTTTAGAACAGGTCGCTCCTGTCTGTCTCAACTATTGGATCACTACGGCAAGGTCCTAAATGCACTAGAAGATAAAAAGAATGCAGATGTAATATATACAGACTTTGCGAAAGCCTTCGACAAGTGTGACCATGGCGTAATAGCGCACAAAATGCGTGCTAAAGGAATAACAGGAAAAGTCGGTCGATGGATCTATAATTTCCTCACTAACAGAACACAGAGAGTAGTCGTCAACAGAGTAAAGTCCGAGGCAGCTACGGTGAAAAGCTCTGTTCCACAAGGCACAGTACTCGCTCCCATCTTGTTCCTCACCCTCATATCCGACATAGACAAGGATGTCAGCCACAGCACCGTGTCTTCCTTTGCAGATGACACCCGAATCTGCATGACAGTGTCTTCCATTGCAGACACTGCAAGGCTCCAGGCGGACATCAACCGAATCTTTCAGTGGGCTGCAGAAAACAATATGAAGTTCAACGATGAGAAATTTCAATTACTCAGATATGGTAAACACGAGGAAATTAAATCTTCATCAGAGTACAAAACAAATTCTGGCCACAAAATAGAGCGAAACACCAACGTCAAAGACCTGGGAGTGATCATGTCGGAGGATCTCACCTTCAAGGACGATAACATTGTATCAATCGCATCTGCTAGAAAAATGACAGGATGGATAATGAGAACCTTCAAAACTAGGGAGTCCAAGCCCATGATGACACTCTTCAGGTCACTTGTTCTATCTAGGCTGGAATATTGCTGCACACTAACAGCACCTTTCAAGGCAGGTGAAATTGCTGACTTAGAAAATGTACAGAGAACCTTCACGGCGCGCATAACGGAGATAAAACACCTCAATTACTGGGAGCGCTTGAGGTTCCTAAAACTG
>NC_091342.1:10944328-10946828 GCF_038502225.1 Cherax quadricarinatus
TTGCATGATGGTAGGATTGCTGGTTTCTTTTTCTGTCTCATAAACACGCTAAGATAACAGGGATATCTTGCTACTCCTACTTACACTTTGGTCACACTTCATAGACACGCACATGCATATATATATATACATACATCTAGGTTTTTCTCCTTTTTCTAAATAGCTCTTGTTCTTTTTTATTTCTTCTATTGTCCATGGGGAAGTGGAAAAGAATCTTTCCTCCGTAAGCCATGCGTGTCGTATGAGGCGACTAAAATGCCGGGAGCAATGGGCTAGTAACCCCTTCTCCTGTATACAATTACTAAAAAAGAGAAGAAGAAAAACTTTATAAAACTGGGTTGCTTAAATGTGCGTGGATGTAGTGCGGATGACAAGAAACAGATGATTGCTGATGTTATGAATGAAAAGAAGTTGGATGTCCTGGCCCTAAGCGAAACAAAGCTGAAGGGGGTAGGAGAGTTTCAGTGGGGGGAAATAAATGGGATTAAATCTGGAGTATCTGAGAGAGTTAGAGCAAAGGAAGGGGTAGCAGTAATGTTAAATGATCAGTTATGGAAGGAGAAAAGAGAATATGAATGTGTAAATTCAAGAATTATGTGGATTAAAGTAAAGGTTGGATGCGAGAAGTGGGTCATAATAAGCGTGTATGCACCTGGAGAAGAGAGGAATGCAGAGGAGAGAGAGAGATTTTGGGAGATGTTAAGTGAATGTATAGGAGCCTTTGAACCAAGTGAGAGAGTAATTGTGGTAGGGGACTTGAATGCTAAAGTAGGAGAAACTTTTAGAGAGGGTGTGGTAGGTAAGTTTGGGGTGCCAGGTGTAAATGATAATGGGAGCCCTTTGATTGAACTTTGTATAGAAAGGGGTTTAGTTATAGGTAATACATATTTTAAGAAAAAGAGGATAAATAAGTATACACGATATGATGTAGGGCGAAATGACAGTAGTTTGTTGGATTATGTATTGGTAGATAAAAGACTGTTGAGTAGACTTCAGGATGTACATGTTTATAGAGGGGCCACAGATATATCAGATCACTTTCTAGTTGTAGCTACACTGAGAGTAAAAGGTAGATGGGATACAAGGAGAATAGAAGCATCAGGGAAGAGAGAGGTAAAGGTTTATAAACTAAAAGAGGAGGCAGTTAGGGTAAGATATAAACAGCTATTGGAGGATAGATGGGCTAATGAGAGCATAGGCAATGGGGTCGAAGAGGTATGGGGTAGGTTTAAAAATGTAGTGTTAGAGTGTTCAGCAGAAGTTTGTGGTTACAGGAAAGTGGGTGCAGGAGGGAAGAGGAGCGATTGGTGGAATGATGATGTAAAGAGAGTAGTAAGGGAGAAAAAGTTAGCATATGAGAAGTTTTTACAAAGTAGAAGTGATGCAAGGAGGGAAGAGTATATGGAGAAAAAGAGAGAAGTTAAGAGAGTGGTGAAGCAATGTAAAAAGAGAGCAAATGAGAGAGTGGGTGAGATGTTATCAACAAATTTTGTTGAAAATAAGAAAAAGTTTTGGAGTGAGATTAACAAGTTAAGAAAGCCTAGAGAACAAATGGATTTGTCTGTTAAAAATAGGAGAGGAGAGTTATTAAATGGAGAGTTAGAGGTATTGGGAAGATGGAAGGAATATTTTGAGGAATTGTTAAATGTTGATGAAGATAGGGAAGCTGTGATTTCGTGTATAGGGCAAGGAGGAATAACATCTTGTAGGAGTGAGGAAGAGCCAGTTGTGAGTGTGGGGGAAGTTCGTGAGGCAGTAGGTAAAATGAAAGGGGGTAAGGCAGCCGGGATTGATGGGATAAAGATAGAAATGTTAAAAGCAGGTGGGGATGTAGTTTTGGAGTGGTTGGTGCAATTATTTAATAAATGTATGGAAGAGGGTAAGGTACCTAGGGATTGGCAGAGAGCATGCATAGTTCCTTTGTATAAAGGCAAAGGGGATAAAAGAGAGTGCAAAAATTATAGGGGGATAAGTCTGTTGAGTGTACCTGGTAAAGTGTATGGTAGAGTTATAATTGAAAGAATTAAGAGTAAGACGGAGAATAGGATAGCAGATGAACAAGGAGGCTTTAGGAAAGGTAGGGGGTGTGTGGACCAGGTGTTTACAGTGAAACATATAAGTGAACAGTATTTAGATAAGGCTAAAGAGGTCTTTGTGGCATTTATGGATTTGGAAAAGGCATATGACAGGGTGGATAGGGGGGCAATGTGGCAGATGTTGCAAGTGTATGGTGTAGGAGGTAGGTTACTGAAAGCAGTGAAGAGTTTTTACGAGGATAGTGAGGTTCAAGTTAGAGTATGTAGGAAAGAGGGAATTTTTTTCCCAGTAAAAGTAGGCCTTAGACAAGGATGTGTGATGTCACCGTGGTTGTTTAATATATTTATAGATGGGGTTGTAAGAGAAGTAAATGCGAGGGTCTTGGCAAGAGGCGTGGAGTTAAAAGATAAAGAATCACACACAAAGTGGGAGTTGTCACAGCTGCTCTTTGCTGATGACACTG
>NC_091342.1:10961828-10989328 GCF_038502225.1 Cherax quadricarinatus
GGGGTCCTCGGGGGTCCTTCCCAGTCGTCCTTCCCTGTGGTCCTTCCCGATGTTATTTATTTATTTATTTATTTATTTATTTATTTATTTATTTATTTATTTTGTCTTTGCAAACAGTACATTGAGATTTTGTATTTACAATAGTGGGTTGCAATACAAAGAGAGCCTCTATTATGCCTAGGCATTATGGGCCAACTTAACATTATTGGCTTACAGTCTACTTAATACTAAGGAGTATATCATAGTTGTACAGTAGGATATTAATTATAAATGAATCAAAATTTGTATAATATAAAAATGTATTCGAAATTGCTTTTTTGGAAAACAATGATTCAATTATATTCCTTCGGCTCCTTACTAAGACGGACCCCAGGGCAGTTAAGTATCTCCTGTGTACCTGCTTACTGCTAGGTGAACATGGTAGGATGTGCAAGGAGACTTACACATGGCAGCAGGTGTCAAGATATGTGCCCATATATCTCTCCCCGCCTGGGATTGAAGCAGGGTCATTTCGATTGGGAGCTGAATGCTGTACAGGTAACCTCTAAGTGTCTTCCTGGGTACATTTGGAGGGTTGAGGTTGGGTCGGTAAAAAGAGTTAGGATTTAGTATGAGGGGAAATTGAGTGAGGTGTTATGATTATCAGAAGTGAGAGGAAAATATGTGAGCTTCAAATTGGCTGTGAATTAGTGTTAGAGCGAGCGATGTGCAGTTGGTTAATGGGGTTTAAAGCCTATCGGCTACACGATAAGCTAAAATAGGAATTCAAATAAACTCGCGGTGTATGTACACTGAGAAATACACCTCTTGGTGTAGTAGATGAATGGTTCAGAGAACCGACATGTTTATAAATTAGACACATGTGCAACTCTTAGGTATCTTTATTGAGGAAACGTTTCGCCACACAGTAGCTTCATCAGTCCATACAAAGGACTGATGAAGCCACTGTGTGGCGAAACCTTTCCTCAATAAAGATACCTAAGAGTTGCACATGTGTCTAATTTACCACCTCTTGGTTGTTAGGTAAGACACATATGCAACAGTTAGGTATCTTTATTTCGAAACGTTTCGCCTACACAATACTCCCTCCAATCTTTCATTACATAATTTTCTTGTTATCCTCATCAACCCCCCCCAACACAATGTCGTGCCCAATGGGTAAAACAAGCAAGTACGCAAACAGGGAGTAGAATGAAATTAGCTCAGAGGCGTCCACACCACTGTATGCCCTTCGATGTTGGGTACATCTAGTTTGGCTGGATGCACCATTGTTAAGGATTGTTTGGTCTAGTGGTTTAAAGCGTCATGTATTTTCCCTCACCATGAGGCGGGCCAAAACAGCATGGATTCGACTCCTTGGCTAATGCAGTGTTGTTATATATATATATATATATATATATATATATATATATATATATATATATATATATATATATATATATATATATATATATATATATTATATTGAAAATATCGGGGTGTTTTATGGTGATAAGAGATGAGTAATGGTGCAGTAGTACTGACCATTGATTCTCTGCTCTTCTCCCCATCATAAAATTTACATTTTATTGGCACTCTGTTCTAATGGACTCATCACTGCCTGTCGATCTCTACCGCCCTTCTGCCCATCATCCCTGTCTATCTGTCCACCATCCTTGTCTATCCTCCCTCCCTGCCTATCTTTCTACCATCCTCGCCTATCTATCCTGTCTATCCATCTACCAAGACACTCCTGAAAGGACCATAACCCATCAATTCTTATATTTTAACGGCAGAATTACGCTCGTGAATATTACTCTAATTGGTCAGATGTTATCTTTTAAGTGCCCTATTATTTCTTGAATATATTTGCTTAGGTTTTATCAAGGGATATTCATGGAATAAGTTTTATTATATAGTTTTTTCTTTATTATTAACATTTTGATCTTGTTTGCACTATTGTTGTTATATTTTGTTCTTGTTTGCACTGTTATTATTATTATATTTTATTTGCGTTATTATTTTACTATTCTTGTTTGTACTGTTATTATTATATTCTTGTTTGCATTGCTATTATTATTATTATTATTATTATTATTATTATTATTATTAATATTCTAATTATTATAATCTCATGCATGTTATTAAACTTAAGTTCACTGCAGCTAAGTTTGAAAGCTTTCCGCTTAATGACATTAGCTTCAACTTGAGAGCAAAGAAAGCACAAGTCTTTTAGAAAGTTGAAAACTTGAAACAAAGATCTATTGGCGAAGTTGACGATGCTTTCGATTAACGAATGTGAATAAGAAGAGAATGTGATAAATGAGAGCTTAAGAGGAGACTTTAGAGCGAACTACTGTAGCTAAGTTGGTAGTTATTAAGAGGGGTAGGGAGGAAGGAAGGAATTTAGGAAAGGAGGGAGGAATGTAAGGAGGGAGGGAATGAGTTGTATGTAAGGGAGATCTGGCATTCTCTCCCTCTTTCTCCACCCTCCCTTTTCTTCGAGTAAACGCTTATTCCCTGGCTCCTAGATTTACTATCGCGTCCTCATTCCATTCCTGCCCCCTCCTTCTTTCTCATCTTTTTCGCACTCTTTCTCCCCTCACTTCTCTTCCCCTCTCTCCATTCCTGTCTTTTTCTTACTCTCATCCATTTGTCTTTTCCCAACTTTTTCTTCCATTCTCTCTTCTTCCTGCCTCTCTCTCCCCTCCCTGTCACCTGCACCACCAGTCTCCCTCACAGTACACAGCCGGAGGGAGGGACTCAGTGTAGCGTGAAGGAGCCTCCTGAGAGCAGCTTTCCCTCCTGCTGGGAGTGTCCTTCCCTCCTGCTTGGTGTCCTTCCCTCCTGGGGTGTCCTTTCCTCCTGCTGGGGTGTTCTTTCCTCCTGGGGGTGTCTTTTCCTCCTGCTGGGGTGTCCTTGCTTCCTGGGGTGCCATTGCCTCCTAGGGTGTGTGTGCCTCCTAGGGTGTCTTTGCCTCCTTTTCCTGCTGGGGTGGGCGTATTCACACCCATGGAGGTAGGAATACCCGGGGAGAGGATACACAAGAGGAATTATTATTATTATGATATATTACCACTAATAAAAATAAGATACTTGTCATAACAGTAATAATAATTAATAAAGCTTGGCACTGGGTGTTACTAAGAGGCGGCGTTGTTGGAACACCTGCTCACATTGGCAGGAATTTCACCTAATTTTCCCGACCAATAGCGATAGTGATCAGAAAATGATTTTGGGTCGCGCTTACGCCCTCCGGAAATGACGTCACGGGAATTCAGCCGGAAAGCGTTCATTAACGCCCGTTGTGTACTGATTTGACCGTGGTTTATTTTTGGGGGTGACTGAAGTGTAGAAGCGGTGTAAAACTCGGGAGTTGAGTGCTTTACGTGGATATAATAAGACTAGTACTAATTATGTATGACAACCTACTGTTACTAGAGTTTGATATTATTATTATTAGGATTGATTTTATCTTTAGTCATACTACTACAATTAATCATGTTAATTGTAAAAGTAATAATGTTTAAGAATTATAATCATTATACATTATTAATAATGTGGTACACCATTAATAATGTGGTACTTTCAAGATGAATGTTTTTCCTATTAACTACTAAGCTATGTTATTGAAAAATTAAGCAAGGCTGACTTTGTACTGTATAAGAAGTTGTGTCCTCTAATGAGACCAGGAAACACATTAACCATTACTCGTTCTCTGGATGCTTTTCCACAAGGACGCGCACACGTCTCTTCACTGGTCACTCAGGAAAGCAAAATATCCCATCTGACCAATAGTGGGCTCCATACCATGAATAACTGAAGTGTAATGAACACTTGTCAGTGCTTAATAACCCACATGAAGACAGGAACTCGTTAGACTAATCTCATGAGTATTATATACCATGCTCACCCCAACAACACATCAACCCTTCCACCTTAAAAAAAAACCCGAACTCATACTGATTTAACACACTTATACCTGCTGAATGCCCAAGCTCCTGCTACTAGAAATCTTCATACCGTCTCTCCAACACTTTCTGGGACATCTATCCCTCCTTCCCGAAATCCACCAATGTTTTGTGCGCGTAAATACACTACTATTGTTCCATGCTTTGAGTATAACCAAGCCATCTCAACGACCATTCATCCGTTCGGTGGATTAACTCTTTCTTTTAGTTTCTTCATCTCTTGCATAATATTCACAACACATTGATCTCAGACACGACATTTCCTTTGCGTTAGCCTCCTCCTCGCTGCAACATTCATAGACCACCTCTCGCACGCATGCAAAACCGTTGGTCGCACTCTGACACATTGCCACTTTTGTTGCATCCATTGATCAACTATCATTTCAATGATTGCTCAGCGCTGCAGCTACACTCCTTCCCACTTCTTTTCTGTAATTCACCTAGTCTTTTATAATCTTATTTTCTGACAGTCTCTACCAAGTATCTGCACATTCTCTTCCATACTCTGTCCTTCCAATCTGACCTTCAAACATTCTTTTCTTTTACATCTGTGAAATCTATCTTCCTCTTTCATGTGCTCATTTTCATCTTCCTTTTACCCACCCTCCTAAATTTCATTAACTATTGAAACTTCTTTTTTGTATTGCCCAAAACACTGCACCATCAGCAAACAGCATCTGTAACAACTCTTACTTTGTATCGTTTATTATATTTTATGACAGTATATCTAACAGTCAGGTATTTACTTCTTTGCAACTTCACGTGTTATTAAATTATGGTGATATTACACATACCTCTTCAAACTTAGTTTTATTAGTAAATAGTTCCATTATTATATACATAAACTAACCCGAGCTTCATTCTCTTCAGAATAACTATTACAATTTTTAATAACCCACCGCCTCATATTTCATATAGTTGCAACACCTGCGTAGTTGCTTCATTGCTCATCACCATCGTGTTGCTTTTTCTGATCATTAAATGCAAGTTACCTAACGTTATATCAAGTAAGTTACATTTAAATGCTTCAGTGTAAACATCTGATCTACACTTTCCCTTCCTTTCTTACTTACACTGTGTTCTTTTGTAATCACTTTAGCAAACATTTCTATAATATATTTTTACTTCTTATACTCGACAGACTTATTTCCTTATTATTCTTCTGTTTACTTACCTTTCCATTTGTACGAATGGACCAGTCATTTAACAGAATTAGACTCACCCGCTTACAGGATTTCAGTCTTAATCTCGTTCAACCCTGATTTTTATTTCCTTCATACTACCCGTATAGTACATGAAATCTCCGCCTCTATCTTATAATCTTTATTAAGAAACTAATTAAAATGTTTTATCCATGTTTTTAATATCTCTGTCTACTTATCCAACATCATCTCCCATATAATACCTATACCGTCTTATCCAGCATCTTTCATATCTCTACCTTACCCAGCATCTTAACACTGTCCCCCTAGTCTTTACGTTTCAGGTCTTCTTGCGCCTTCCCTAATCTTCATAACCTTGTGTTTACTGGGGTTGAATACCGACATCCACATATCTGACCACTCTTGCAATTTGACCCGATCCCTTTGGAGCCTTTCCTTGTTCTCATCTGTTTTTATTATTAATCTTACATCAGTAAGCGGGGATATATCTGAATCAATCCCATTTGGAATGTTCACATAAACCAGAAATAGTACTGGTTCTAATACCGATCCTGGTGGAACCCCGCTAATTACTCTTCACCATTCTGACGTTTCCTTACTGAAAAACTCTTTGCTTCCTTCCCTTAACATACTCTTTGAGCCACCGAGGTACGTGTCCTGTTATTTCCGCCTGAAATAACAGAGTCCGTTGCTTTGTCAATGAATTCCAGCAAGTTAGTAAGACAAGATTTGCCATCCCCAAACCCTTGCTGGTTGATAATGAAAGCACTCCTCTCCAAGTGTTCTACCAGGGACTCTCCCTTCATAAGTTCCTTAATTACCTTGCAAAGTGGGCCTGTCAAGACGAACTGATCTGTTGTTTAACACCAACTGTCTGTCTTAATTATAAGGACTACATTTGTTGTCTTCTAGAACTCTGGTAACTGACCCGTATCCATTGTATACTCACCTATTTGTACTCACCTATTTGTGGTTGCAGGGGTCGAGTCACAGCTCCTGGCCCCGCCTCTTCGCTGATTGCTACTAGGTCCTCTCTCTTCCTGCCCCATGAGCTCTATCATACCTCGCCTTAAAACTATGTATGGTTCCTGCCTCCACTACATCCCTTTCTAGGCTATTCCACGGCCTGACTACTCTATGACTGAAGAAATACTTCCTAACATCCCTTTGATTCATCTGAGTCTTCAACTTCCAATTGTGACCTCTTGTGTCTGTGTCCCATCTCTGGAACATCCCGTCTTTGTCCACCTTGTCTATTCCGCGCAGTATTTTATATGTCGTTATCATGTCTCCCCTGACCCTCCTGTCCTCCAGTGTCGTCAGGCCGATTTCCCTCAACCTTTCTTCGTAGGACAATCCCCGTAGCTCTGGGACTAGTCTTGTTGCAAACCTTTGCACTTTCTCTAATTTCTTGACGTGCTTGACTAGGTGTGGATTCCAAACTGTTGCTGCATACTCCAGTATGGGCCTGACGTAGATGGTATACAGAGTCTTAAACGAATCCTTACTGAGGTATCGGAAAGTTATCCGTAGGTTTGCCAGGCGCCCGTATGCTGCAGCAGTTATCTGATTGATGTGTGCCTCAGGAGATATGCTCGGTGTTATACTCACCCCCAGATCTTTTTCCTTGAGTGAGGTTTGCAGTCTTTGGACATCTAAACTATATTGTGTCTGCGGTCTTCTTTGCCCTTCCCCAATCTTCATGACTTTGCATTTGGCTGGGTTAAATTCAAGGAGCAAGTTGCTGGACCAGGCTTGTAGCCTGTCTAGGTCTCTTTGTAGTCCTGCCTGATCCTCGTCCGATTTGATTCTTCTCATTAACTTCGCATCATCTGCAAACAAGGACACTTCTGAGTCTATCCCTTCCGTTATGTCGTTCACATATACCAAGAACAGAACAGGTCCTAGGACTGACCCCTGTGGAACCCCGCTTGTCACAGGTGCCCACTCTGACACCTCGTCGCGTACCATGACTCGTTGTTGCCTCCCTGTCAGATATTCTCTGATCCATTGCAGTGCCTTTCCTGTTATGTGTGCCTGATCCTCTAGCTTTTGCAGTAACCTCTTGTGAGGAACTGTGTCGAAGGCCTTCTTGCAGTCCAAAAATATGCAGTCGATCCACCCCTCTCTCTCTTGTCTTACTTCTGTCACCTTGTCATAAAACTCTAGTAGGTTTGTGACACAGGATTTTCCTTCCCTGAAACCGTGCTGGTTGTCAATTATACACTTGTTTCTTTCTAGGTGCCCCACCACTCTCCTCCTGATAATCTTCTCCATGACCTTGCATACTATACACGTTAGTGATACAGGTCTGTAGTTTAGTGCCTCATGTCTGTCTCCCTTTTTAAAAATTGGGACTACATTTGCCATTTCCCATACCTCAGGGAGTTGCCCAGTTTCAAATGATGCGTTGAAGATCTTTGTTAATGGCTCACACAATATCTCTGCTCCCTCTTTAAGGACCCATGGAGAGATGTTGTCTGGTCCCACCGCCTTTGAGGTGTCAAGTTCGCATAGCAGCTTCTTCACCTCCTCCTTGGTTATATGTACCTCATCCAGCACTTGCTGGTGTGCCCCCCAGTTCTGATTTCTTGGAGTCCTACTGGTTTCCACTGTAAATACCTCTTTAAATCTTGTGTTGAGCTCCTGACAAACCTCTCGGTCGTTTCTTGTGAATTCCCCATCACCCTTCCTCAGTCTGATTACCTGGTCCTTGACTGTTGTTTTCCTCCTGATGTGGCTGTACAACAGCTTCGGGTCAGTCTTTACTTTTGATGCTATGTCATTTTCATATTGTCTCTGAGCCTCCCTTCTTATCTGTGCATATTCGTTTTTGGCTCTTCGGCTGATTTCTTTATTTTCCTGAGTTCTCTGTCTTCTGTACCTTTTCCATTCTCTAGTACACCTAGTTTTTGCCTCCCTACACCTTTGGGTGAACCAAGGACTCGTTCTGTTCTTCCCATTATTTCTGTTTCCCTTGGGAACAAACCTCTCCTCTACCTCCTTGCATTTTGTTGCCACATAGTCCATCATTTCTTTTACTGGTTTTCCTGTCAGTTCCCTCTCCCACTGAATGTCTTGAAGGAAGTTCCTCATGCCTGAGTAGTTCCCCCTTTTGTAGTTTGATTTTTCCCAGCCTATTCCTGCTACTCTCTCCACTTGGAGCTCAACTATGTAGTCGAAGCACAGAACCACATGATCACTAGCTCCCAGGGGCCTTTCATACATGATACCCTCGATGTCCGAACTACTCATGGTGAATACAAGGTCCAGCCTTGCTGGTTCATCCTCTCCTCTCTCTCTGGTAGTGTCTCTAACATGTTGATGCATGAGGTTTTCCAGTACCACATCCATCATCTTGGCTCTCCATGTTTCAGGACCCCCATGGGGCTCCAGGTTTTCCCAGTCAATCTCCTTGTGATTGAAATCACCCATAACTAGTAACTGCTCCCCCCATGTGTGCTCTCCTGGCCACCTCGGCTAGTGTGTCGATCATTGCTCTGTTGCTCTCATCGTATTCTTCTCTTGGCCTCCTGCAGTTCTGTGGTGGGTTGTACATTACTGCAATTATCACCTTATGTCCCTCAGACTGGATTGTTCCTACTAAGTAGTCCCTTTCGCCCGTGCCATCCATTCCTTCCATTTTCTCAAAACCCCACTGGTTTTTAATGAGCAGTGCAACTCCTCCTCCCCCTCTCCTCCCTCTGTCTTTCCTGAGGATTTGATATCCGGATGGAAAGATTGAATCTGTTATTATTCTGGTGAGTTTTGTTTCTGTGAGTGCTATTATGTCTGGGGATGTCTCTTTGATTCTTTCGTGCCACTCCTCATACTTGTTTGTTATTCCATCTGCATTTGTATACCACACCTTCATCTTCTTTTCTAAGACTGTGGTCTGGGAGGTATATTGGGGTTGGGGAAGTGGGAGACCTGGTAAGGAACTATGGGTTGTTGCTGTGGGGGTGGAGTTTGTAATGTAGTGGGTGGGGGCATTGGATGTGGCATGGGTGTTTTGATTTAGAGTGTTTGGTTGCACTGGGGTTGACCTGGTTGGGAGGCTTCTATAGGAAGTTGTGAGGGAGGCTGTATTTGATCTTCTTCCTGGGTCTGGGATCGCCTGTCTGTCTTCTCCATCACCTCTCTTTCCTCATTTCGCCTTTGTACCATCTCTCTCAGTTTCTGCCTTTCTTCTTGTGTTCTGTCGCGGTCGAGATACACCTTCCTGTATGCCGGCATGTCCCTTAATCGTGCTTTCTCCTGCAGGATCCTGGTCCGAGTCGCTTCTACCTTGAAGGTCACTCTCACTGGCCGGGTTCTTTTTTTTAAAAAACCCCTATTCTCCGAAAATTTTCCAGCTGGGTCATGTCGTCTTCTCCTATTGCTTTCATGATGCTTTCAATTGCTTTTTTCCCCTTGTTTTCTTGCTTCATATGCTTCCCCTTCAACTTCCTGGAGCCCATACACAAAGACTGACCTCACCCTTTCATTCTCCCACTGCATATCCCTGTGTATCCCCTCATTTAATTTGGTTTCCTCCACTGCAGCTTTCCTTTTATCAGTTTCACTGGATAGTGTACTTGGGCTCAGTGGCCTGTCATTTTCCCTTCTCGGCTTTCCATGGGCTCTGTTGTTGTCTGTTAGGGCTTCCACATAAAGCTTAGCTCTTTCATTTCCTACAGTCTCCTCTGATAGAGCCTGCCCACTCTGCGCCACAACGTTTTTATTTTCTAGATCACTTACAAAATTGTGGCTCTCCCCACACTTATGTGGCTCAGGCAGATTAAAAATCACTTCTAGGATTGTTCACTACCCTGACACACTTAGCAACCCTTGCAGAACACTTGCATAGCCCTCAAAAACACTTATATTCCCGGAGCACGGAAGGCGTGACTAGCGCGCTCGCTGTCCCTACTGTGTGTGGGTGTTTGAGCGTGTGTGCGTGTACGTGCGTGTGCAAAAGATTATACACGAGAAGACAGTTTGCAAAAGAAGTATCCTGGTAAGTGGTTCTCAGGTCAGTGCTCTAGTCTCCACCGCCACTGATGTTTACTTCTCATTTTTAACGTATTCTCCTTCCTATACACTTCTAAGGAGCTTCCTACTTGCCTTTTACCTGTGCAAATATTGAAAGAGAGAGAGAGAGAGAGGTAAGGGGGGAGGGAGGGAGGATAGACCCTGATTATATACTCCTACTCCATTAATATAACATTTTTTATTCGGGTAGTTACCTGCAAGACGGAACTGAGGCTGGATAAGATGGCGTCTTCCCACCATGCAAGATACTTGTGCTCTCTCTCTCTCTCTCTCTCTCTCTCTCTCTCTCTCTCTCTCTCTCTCTCTCTCTCTCTCTCTCTCTCTCTCTCTCTCTCTCTCTCTCTCTCTCACTCAGTCACTCACTCAGTCACTCACTCAGTCACTCACTCAGTCACTCACTCAGTCACTCACTCAGTCACTCACTCAGTCACTCACTCAGTCACTCACTCACACACACACACACACACACACACACACACACACACACACACACACACACACACACACACACACACACGCACACACACACACACACACACACACACACTTGCTGAGGTGGCAAGAAGAGCTCACTCCAGCAGAGCAAAGTTGCTGGTTATGGGGGATTTCAACCACAGGGAGATTGACTGGGAAAACCTGGAGCCACATGGGGGTCCCGAAACATGGAGAGCCAGGATGTTGGACGTGGTGCTGGAAAACCTCATGCACCAACATGTTAAGGACACTACCAGAGTGAGAGGGGAGGATGAACCAGCAAGATTGGACCTTGTGTTCACCCTGGGCAGCTCAGACATTGAGGACATCAAGTATGAGAGTCCCCTAGGAGCTAGCGACCACGTGGTTCTGTGCTTTGAATACATAGTAGAGCTGCAAGTGGAGAGAATAACAGGAGTAGAATGGGAAAAGCCTGACTATAAAAGAGGGGACTACATAGGGTTGAAGAACTTCATGCGGGAGGTCCAGTGGGACAGAGAACTGGCAGGAAAGCCAGTAAATGAAATGATGGAATATGTAGCAACAAAATGCAAGGAGGCAGTGGAAAGGTTCATTCCCAAGGGCAACAGTAACAACGGGAAGACCAGAACAAGCCCCTGGTTTACCCGACGGTGTAAGGAGGCAAAAACAAAGTGCAATAGAGAATGGAAAAAGTACAGAAGGCAGAGAACACACGAAAATAGGGAGATCAGTCGCAGAGCCAGGAATGAGTACGCACAGGTAAGGAGGGAGGCCCAGCGACAGTATGAAAATGACATAGCATCGAGAATCAAGACTGACCCGAAACTGTTGTATAGCCACATCAGGAGGAAGACAACAGTCAAAGACCAGGTGATCAGATTAAGGACAGAAGGTGGAGAACTCACAAGAAATGATCAGGAGGTATGTGAGGAGCTGAACAGGAGATTTAAGAAAGTTTTTACAGTAGAGACAGGAAGGGCTGTGGGAAGACAGCACAGAAGGGAACATCAAGAGGGAATATACCAACAAGTGTTGGATGACATACGAACAACTGAGGAGGAGGTGAAGAAGCTCTTAAGTGACCTTGACACCTCAAAGGCGATGGGACCGGACAACATCTCCCCATGGGTCCTTAGAGAAGGAGCAGAGATGCTGTGTGTGCCTCTAACCACAATCTTCAACACATCCCTTGAAACTGGGCAACTACCTGAGAAATGGAAGACAGCTAATGTAGTCCCCATATTTAAGAAAGGAAACAGAAACGAGGCACTAAACTACAGACCTGTGTCTCTGACATGTATTGTGTGCAAAGTCATGGAGAAGATTATCAGGAGGAGAGTGGTCGAACACCTGGAAAGGAACAAGATTATAAATGAAAACCAGCATGGGTTCATGGAAGGCAAATCTTGTATCACAAACCTCCTGGAGTTTTATGACAAGGTAACAGAAGTAAGACACGAGAGAGAGGGTTGGGTAGATTGCGTTTTCCTAGACTGCAGGAAGGCCTTTGACACAGTTCCCCACAAGAGATTAGTGCAGAAGCTGGAGGATCAGGCACACGTAAAAGGAAGGGCACTGCAATGGATAAGGGAATACCTGACAGGGAGGCAGCAACGAGTCATGGTACGTGAAGAGGTATCACAGTGGGCGCCTGTTACGAGCGGGGTCCCACAGGGGTCAGTTCTAGGACCAGTGCTATTTTTGATATATGTGAACGACATGATGGAAGGAATAGACTCTGAAGTGTCCCTGTTCGCAGATGACGTGAAGTTGATGAGAAGAATTAAATCGGACGAGGATGAGGCAGGACTGCAAAGAGACCTGGAGAGGCTGGACATGTGGTCCAGTAACTGGCTCCTCGAATTCAATCCAGCCAAATGCAAAGTCATGAAGATTGGGGAGGGGCAAAGAAGACCGCAGACAGAATATAGGCTAGGTGGACAAAGACTACAGACCTCACTCAGGGAGAAAGACCTTGGGGTGACCATAACACCGAGTACATCACCGGAGGCACACATCAACCAAATAACCGCTGCAGCATACGGGCGCCTGGCAAACCTGAGAATAGCGTTCCGATACCTCAATAAGGAATCGTTCAAGACACTGTACACTGTGTATGTTAGGCCCATACTGGAGTATGCAGCACCAGTCTGGAACCCACACCTGGTCAAGCACGTCAAGAAGTTAGAGAAAGTACAAAGGTTTGCAACAAGGCTAGTCCCAGAGCTCAAGGGAATGTCGTACGAGGAAAGGTTAAGGGAAATCGGACTGACGACACTGGAGGACAGAAGGGTCAGGGGAGACATGATAACGACATACAAGATACTGCGGGGAATAGACAAGGTGGACAGAGATAGGATGTTCCAGAGAGGGGACACAGGGACAAGGGGTCACAACTGGAAGCTGAAGACTCAGACGAGTCACAGGGACGTTAGGAAGTATTTCTTCAGTCATAGAGTTGTCAGCAAGTGGAATAGCCTAGCAAGTGAAGTAGTGGAGGCAGGAACCATACATAGTTTTAAGAAGAGGTATGACAAAGCTCAGGAAGCAGAGAGAGAGAGGATCCAGTAGCGATCAGTGAAGAGGCGGGGCCAGGAGCTGAGTCTCGACCCCTGCAACCACAATTAGGTGAGTAAATTAGGTGAGTACACACACACACACACACACACATCACCGGAGGCACACATCAACCAAATAACCGCTGTAGCATACGGGTGCCTGGCAAACCTGAGAATAGCGTTCCGATACCTTAATAAGGAATCGTTCAAGACACTGTGCACTGTGTATGTTAGGCCCATACTGGAGTATGCAGCACCAGTCTGGAACCCACACCTGGTCAAGCACGTCAAGAAGTTAGAGAAAGTACAAAGGTTTGCAACAAGGCTAGTCCCAGAGCTCAAGGGAATGTCGTACGAGGAAAGGTTAAGGGAAATCGGACTGACGACACTGGAGGACAGAAGGGTCAGGGGAGACATGATAACGACATACAAGATACTGCGGGGAATAGACAAGGTGGACAGAGATAGGATGTTCCAGAGAGGGGACACAGGGACAAGGGGTCACAACTGGAAGCTGAAGACTCAGACGAGTCACAGGGACGTTAGGAAGTATTTCTTCAGTCATAGAGTTGTCAGCAAGTGGAATAGCCTAGCAAGTGAAGTAGTGGAGGCAGGAACCATACATAGTTTTAAGAAGAGGTATGACAAAGCTCAGGAAGCAGAGAGAGAGAGAGAGAATCCAGTAGCGATCAGTGAAGAGGCGGGGCCAGGAGCTGAGTCTCGACCCCTGCAACCACAATTAGGTGAGTACAATTAGGTGAGTACACACACACACACACACACACACATTACAAGTGAAATAAGCATCTGACTAAAATTTAAAATTGGTGTTCTTGAGGCTGGCAGTCTCCAGCCTGTATCTCAGCTATCAGCCAGGCTGGCAGTCTCCAGCCTGTATCTTAGCTATCAGCCAGGCTGGCAGTCTCCAGCCTGTATCTCAGCTATCAGCCAGGCTGGCAGTCTCCAGCCTGTATCTCAGCTATCAGCCAGGCTGGCAGTCTCCAGCCTGTATCTCAGCTATCAGCCAGGCTGGCAGTCTCCAGCCTGTATCTCAGCTATCAGCCAGGCTGGCAGTCTCCAGCCTGTATCTCAGCTATCAGCCAGGCTGGCAGTCTCCAGCCTGTATCTCAGCTATCAGCCAGGCTGGCAGTCTCCAGCCTGTATCTCAGCTATCAGCCAGGCTGGCAGTCTCCAGCCTGTATCTCAGCTATCAGCCAGGCTGGCAGTCTCCAGCCTGTATCTCAGCTATCAGCCAGGCTGGCAGTCTCCAGCATGTATCTCAGCTATCAGCCAGGCTGGCAGTCTCCAGCATGTATCTCAGCTATCAGCCAGACTGGCAGTCTCCAGCATGTATCTCAGCTATCAGCCAGGTTGGCAGTCTCCAGCCTGTATCTCAGCTATCAGCCAGGCTGGCAGTCTCCAGCATGTATCTCAGCTATCAGCCAGACTGGCAGTCTCCAGCATGTATCTCGGCTATCAGCCAGGCTGGCAGTCTCCAGCATGTATCTCAGCTATCAGCCAGGCTGGCAGTCTCCAGCATGTATCTCAGCTATCAGCCAGACTGGCAGTCTCCAGCATGTATCTCAGCTATCAGCCAGACTGGCAGTCTCCAGCATGTATCTCGGCTATCAGCCAGGCTGCCAGTCTCCAGCCTGTATCTCAGCTATCAGCCAGGCTGGCAGTCTCCAGCATGTATCTCGGCTATCAGCCAGGCTAGCAGTCTCCAGCATGTATCTCAGCTATCAGCCAGACTGGCAGTCTCCAGCATGTATCTCGGCTATCAGCCAGGCTGGCAGTCTCCAGCATGTATCTCAGCTATCAGCCAGGCTGGCAGTCTCCAGAATGTATCTCGGCTATCACCCAGGCTGGCAGTCTCCAGCATGTATCTCGGCTATCAGCCAGGCTGGCAGTCTCCAGCCTGTATCTCAGCTATCAGCCAGGCTGGCAGTCTCCAGCATGTATCTCGGCTATCAGCCAGGCTGGCAGTCTCCAGCATGTATCTCGGCTATCAGCCAGGCTGGCAGTCTCCAGCCACTATCTCAGCTATCAGCCAGGCTGGCAGTCTCCAGCCACTATCTCAGCTATCAGCCAGGCTTGCAGTCTCCAGCCTGTATCTCGGCTATCAGCCAGGCTGGCAGTCTCCAGCCACTATCAGCTATCAGCCAGACTGGCAGTCTCCAACCTGTATCTCAGCTATCAGTCAGGCTGGCAGTCTCCAGCCTGCATCTCGGCTATCAGCCAGGCTGGCAGTCTCCAGCCACTATCTCAGCTATCAGCCAGGATGGCAGTCTCCAGCCACTATCTCAGCTATCAGCCAGGCTTGCAGTCTCCAGCCTGTATCTCGGCTACCAACCAGGCTGGCAGTCTCCAGCCACTATCTCAGCTATCAGCCAGACTGGCAGTCTCCAACCTGTATCTCAGCTATCAGCCAGGCTGGCAGTCTCCAGCCTGTATCTCGGCTATCAGCCAGGCTGGCAGTCTCCAGCCACTATCTCAGCTATCAGATAGGCTGGCAGTCTCCAGCCACTATCTCAGCTATCAGCCAGGCTGGCAGTCCGCAGTCTGTATCTCAGCTATCATCCAGGCTGGCAGTCCGCAGTCTGTATCTCAGCTATCAGCCAGGCTAGCAGTCTCCAGCCTGTGTCTCAGCTATCAGTCAGGCTGGCAGTCTCCAGCCTGTGTCTCAGCTATCAGTCAGGCTGGCAGTCTCCAGCCTGTATCTCGGCTATCAGCCAGGCTGGCAGTCCCCAGTCTGTATCTCAGCCATCAGTCAGGCTGGCAGTCTCCAGCCACTATCTCAGCTATCAGCAAGGCTGGCAGTCCGCAGTCTATATCTCGGCTATCTGCCAGGCTGGCAGTCTCCAGCTTCTATGTCAGCTATCAGCCAGGCTGACAGTCCGCAGTCTGTATCTCAGCTATCAGCCAGGCTGGCAGTCTCCAGCTTCTATGTCAGCTACCAGCCAGGCTGGCAGTCTCCAGCCTGTATCTTAGCTATCAGCCAGGCTGGCAGTCTCCAGCCTGTATCTTAGCTATCAGCCAGGCTGGCAGTCTCCAGCCTGTATCTCAGCTATCAGCCAGGCTGGCAGTCTCCAGCCACTATCTCAGTCATCAACAAGGATAATTGGCATCCTGTTCAGTCAGCCTCTTGGTACCTGCCTCTAATTTTCATGCAGGGATCCTGCAGGATTAGGGATCCTGCAAGAATTTTACACCGAGCAGTTATACATTAACACTGAGGGATCCTACTAGACTCACACTGAGTAGTCATGCATCCTTCAGTGGGGAGGGAGTTGTCTTGATGCTAGTAAAGGGCTCTTGATTCAAGGAACTAAAGCTACCCTTGGATCAGACCTGACCGTCTTCTATTCCTCAAGCCTTGTATAATTAAGTTCAACGTCTCCATAATTTTAAATAATGCAGTTTACTTATACGTGTTTAAATGTACGTTTTAATAGCTGTATGTGTTGACCTTTGTGGGTTTAGCGCTTCCTTTGATTATAATAGCTTTATGTAAGCTGTTTTTAAGAGAATATTATTTGTTCAGTTACTGGAGACGTCAAGAAGTTGTCGCAGAGAGATGCGTGAAAAATGAACGTTGTCACGAGATATGTAGACATGTCTGGATACCGTTAGTAGTGTCATATCTTCATTCCCCACATTTGAAATGTCAAATGGACATGTTTACAACATTTATCCACATGTCCCGCCTCTGACATCACTTCATCTGACATCATTTATTCTTAGACTGACTCGAGTCTGGAACATGTTCGTACAGCATAATATCAACAAAATAGAGTCGAATGAAATTGGTGACGCACAGATGGCTCCAACTTCATCCTGTTCCACATTTCTATGTCTCAAAATCAAAAGACTTTCAATGAGCTGATGTAGGTAATAGCTCTAATCTTGTACGTGAAGTTAGGAACTTTAACCTAACCTTGTAAAACTGTGTAAAAAATGTACATTGTGGGTTTAGCGCTTAGTTATGGTTATAATATGTCAAGTGGACATGTGCTCAGCATTTATCCACATTTTCCACCTTTGACATGTTAAATGGACGCATGTACAGCATTTATCCACATTTCTCGTTTCTGACATGTCAAGTGGACATGTGTACTGCATTTAAGTGGGCCAGAAAATGTCTCTTAACATCATCGCTTTTCATGCCTGTCTATTCTCTTTAATTCCTTGTGTGTATGTGTGTGTGTGTGTGTGTGTGTGTACTCACCTAATTGTACTCGCCTAATTGTGGTTGTAGGGGTCGAGACTCAGCTCCTGGCCCCGCCTCTTCACTGAACGCTACTAGGCCCCCTCTCCCTGCTCCATGAGCTTATCATACCTCGTCTTAAAGCTATGTATGGTTCCTGCCGCCACTACCTCACTTGCTAGACTATTCCACTTCCTGTCTTCTCTGACTGAAGAAGTACTTCCTTTGACTCATCTGAGTCTTCAGCTTCCGAGTGTGACCCTTTGTTTCTGTGTCCCCTCTTTGGAACATCCTGTCTCTGTTCACCTTGTCTATCCCACGCAGTATTTTGTATGTCGTTATCATGTCTCCCCTAACCCTCCTGTCCTCCAGTGTCGTCAGTCCGATTTCCCTTAACCTTTCTTCATAGGACATTCCCCTTAGCTCTGGAATTAACCTTGTCGCAAACCTTTGCACTTTCTCTAATTTCTTGACGTGCTTGATAAAGTGTGGGTTCCAAACTGGTGCTGCATACTCCAGTATGGGCCTGACGTACACGGTGTACAGTGTCTTGAACGGTTCCTTATTAAGGTATCGGTACGGTATTCTCAGGTTTGCCAGGCACCCATATGCTGCAGCAGTTATCTGGTTGATGTGTGCTTCCGGAGACGTGCTTGGTGTTATACTCACCCCAACATCTTTCTCCTTGAGCGAAGTTTGCATTCTTTGGCCAGCTAGCCTATTCTCTGTCTGCGATTTTCTTTGCCCTTCCCCGATCTTCATGACTTTGCATTTGGCGGGGTTAAATTCGAGAAGCCAGTTGCTGGACCAGGCGTCCAGCCTGTCCAGGTCTCTTTGAAGTCCTACCTGATCCCCATCTGATTTAATTCTCCTCATTAACTTCACATCATCTGCGAACAGGGACGCTGTTATTCACATATACCAGAAATAACACTGGTTCTAGGACCGACCCCTGTGGGATCCCGCTCATCACAGGTGCCCACTGTGATACCTCATCATGTACCATGACTCATTATTGCAGTGCCCTTCCTGTTATACGCGCCTGATCTTCTAGCTTCTGCACTAATCTCTCGTGAGGAAAATGCAATCAAATCACCCCTCTCTCTCGTGTCTTACTTCTGTTACTTTATCATAAAACTCCAGAAGGTTTGTGACACAGGATTTGCCTTCCATGAATCCGTGCCGGTTTGCGTTTATACTCTTGTTCCGTTCCAGGTGCTCCTTCACTCTCCTGATAATCTTCTCCATGACTTTGCATACTATACACATCAGTGACACTGGTCTATAGTTTAGTGCCTCTTTTCTGTCTCCTTTTTTAAAAATGGGGACTACATTTGCGGTCTTCCATACCTCAGGTAGTTGCCCAGTTTCAAGGGATGTGTTGAAGATTGTGGTTAGTGGCACACACAGCATTTCTGCTCCCTCTCTAAGGACCCACGGGGAGATGTCCAGTCCCATTGCCTTTGAGGTATCAAGGTTCCTTAGCAGCTTCACCTCTTCCTCAGTTGTGTGTATATCGTCCAACACTTGTTTGTATATTCCTTGTTGGTGTCTCCTTTCTGTTCTGTCTTCCCAGAGGCCTTCCTGTCTCCACTATAAATACTTCCTTAAATCTCGTGTTGAGCTCCTCACATACCTCTTGATTGTTTCTTGTGAGTTCCCCATCTTCTTTCCTCAGCCAGATCACCTGGTCTTTGACAGTTGTCTTCCTCCTAATGTGGCTATACAGCAGTTTCGGGTCAGACTTGACTTTCGATACTGTGTCGTTTTCTTATTGTCACTGGGCCTCCCTCCTTATCTGTGCATACTCGTTTCTGGCTCTTCGACTAATCTCATTTTCCTGGGTCCTTTGCCTCCTGTACCTTTTAAATTCTCTGGTGCGCTTAGTTTTTTCCTCCTTACACCTTCGGGTAAACCAAGGACTCGCTTTGGTCTTCCCATTATTTCTGCTGCCCTTGGGAACAAACCTTTCATCTGCCTCCTTGCATTTTGTTGTTACATATTCATTAATTTCGTTTACTGACTTTCCTACCAATTTTCTGTCCCACTGAACCTCCTGCAGGAAGTTCCTCATACCTGTGCAGTTCCCCACTTTTATAATTTGACTTTTCCCATTCAACTCCTGTTACCCTCTCCACTTAAAACTCTACTATACAATAAAAACTCAGAACCACGTTATCACTTGCCCCAAGGGGCCTATCATATGAAATGCCCTAAATGTCTGAACTGCTCAGGGTGAACACAAAGTCCAGTCTTGCTGGTTCATCCTCCCCTCTCTCTGGTAGTGTCCCTGACATGTTGATGCACGAGGTTTTCCAGTACCACATCTATCATCTTGGCTCTCCATGTTTCGGGACCACGTGGCTCCAGGTTTTCCCAATCAATCTCCCTGTGGTTGAAATCGCCCATAACCAGTAGCTTTGCTCTGCTCGAGTGAGCTCTTCTTGCCACCTCAGCCAGTGTGTCCACCATCGCTCTATCCCTCTCTTGGCCTCCTGCAGTTCTGTGGCGGGTTATACATCACTGCAATGACTACCTTATGTTCCCCAGACTGAATTGTACCTACTATGTAATCCCATTCTCCAGTCTCGTCCATGCCTTCCATTGCCTCAAACCCCTCCTCCCTTCTACTCCTCCTCTCTTTCCTCAGGATCTGATATCCCGGTGGTAAGATTCCATCTGTTATTGTCTCAGTGAGTTTCGTTTCTGTGACTGCTACGATGTCTGGGGACTTCTCATTGATTCTTTCATGCCACTCCTCATATTTATTTGTTCCGTCCACGTTCGTGTACCAAACCTTCAGCTTCTTTTCTATCACTGTGGTCCTGGGAGAATATTGGGGTTGGGGGAGCGGGAGCCCTGAAGGGGGCCTATGGAGGGTTGTGGTGTGGGTGGCGTTTGTGATTAGGGGGGTGGGGGCAGGGTGCCCATAGGGGGCTGCTGTAGGGGTGAAGTTTGTGATGGAGGTGGGGGCAGAGTGAACAGTGTGCGTGTGTGTGCGCGCGCGTGTACCTGTCAACTCAAATTATAAATCGGCTAAACACGAAGAGAAGTCAATAAACATTATCTTCAGTACAGCTGATCATGTACACACTACCTGCCTTGTGTACATTAGTACAGTGCGCTTTATAACCAGGGTGACGAGTCACTCTCTGATGACCCCAGGATAGAGCCCGGGGTGACCTGCCTGGTTGGGTAACTCTCTCTCTCTCTCTCTCTCTCTCTCTCTCTATCTATATATATATATATATATATATATATATATATATATATATATATATATATATATATATATATATATATATATATATATATTTATAGGGTAACTAGGGATCCCAGGACAGCTAGTTTTCTGTTCCAGCGGCTCAGTGCGGCTGTTCAAAGGGGTAATGCCTGCTGTATTTTGGGCACACGCCCCAGCTCTGAGGAGCTGGATGAGATTTTCGCACGTAACAACACACGTAACAACATGTACCTTATATGCCACCTTTATATCAACAATGTATCTCTTAAATCTTCTGTACCATATTATGTAATAAAATATTCCTATTGGTAAAAAAAAAATATATATATTAAAAGATGGGGTGGTAGGGGAAGTGGAATATTCAAATGGCTTCAGGAAGAAATCCAAATATTCTTCCTTGAAGCCATTTTATCCACTTCTCCGAGGCTATGAGTCCCACAATTTACACCAGATGTATATATATATATATATATATATATATATATATATATATATATATATATATATATATATATATATATATATATATATTATAGGTAGTAGGTTGGTAGACAGCAACCACCCAGGGAGGTACTACCGTCCTGCCAAGTGAGTGTAAAACGAAAGCCTGTAATTGTTTTACATGATGGTAAGATTGCTGATGTCTTTTGTCTGTCTCATAAATATGTAAGATTACAGGTACGTCTTGCTACTTCTACTTACACTTAGGTCACACTACACATACATGTACACGTTTATTTATACACACTCATCTGAGTTTTCTTTGATTTTATCTTAATAGTTCTTGGTCTTATTACTTTTCCTTTTATATCCATGGGGAAGTGGAATAAGAATCTTTCCTCCGTAAGCCATGCGTGTTGTAAAAGTCAACTAAAATGCCGGGAACAATGGGCTAGTAACCCCTTTTCCTGTAAAGATTACTAAAAAGAATAAGAAGAAAATTGTCAAAGTGGGAAGTCTGAATGTGCGTGGATGTTGTGCAAATGATAAGAAAGAGATGATTGTGGATGTTATGAATGAGAAGAAACTGGATGTCCTGGCTTTAAGTGAAACAAAGCTGAAGGGGGTGGGAGAGTTTCAATGGAGAGGAATAAATGGGATTAGATCAGGGGTTTCAAATGGAGTTAGAGCTAAAGAAGGAGTAGCAATAATGTTGAAGGATAAGCTATGGCAGGAAAAGAGGGACTACAAATGTATAAATTCAAGGATTATGTGGAGCAAAATAAAGATTGGATGTGAAAAGTGGGTTATAGTAAGCGTGTATGCACCTGGAGAAGAGAGAAGTGTAGAGGAGAGAGAGAGATTCTGGGAAATGTTGAGTGAATGCGTGGGGAGTTTTGAATCAAGTGTGAGAGTAATGGTGGTTGGGGATTTCAATGCTAAAGTGGGTAAAAATGTTATGGAGGGAGTAGTAGGTAAATTTGGGGTGCCAGGGGTAAATGTAAATGGGGAGCCTTTAATTGAGCTATGTGTAGAAAGAGATTTGGTAATAAGTAATACATATTTTATGAAAAAGAGGATAAATAAATATACAAGGTATGATGTAGCACGTAATGAAAGTAGTTTGTTAGATTATGTATTGGTGGATAAAAGGTTGATGGGTAGGCTCCAGGATGTACATGTTTATAGAGGGGCAACTGATATATCGGATCATTATTTAGTTGTAGCTACAGTTAGAGTAAGAGGTAGATGGGAAAAGAGGAAGGTGGAAACAACAAGTAAGAGGGAGGTGAAAGTGTATAAACTAAGGGAGGAGGAAGTTCGGGCGAGATATAAGGGACTATTGGCAGAAAGGTGGGCTAGTGCAAAGATGAGTAGTGGGGGGGTTGAAGAGGGTTGGAATAGTTTTAAAAATGCAGTATTAGAATGTGGGACAGAAGTTTGTGGTTATAGGAGGGTGGGGGCAGGAGGAAAGAGGAGTGATTGGTGGAATGATGAAGTAAAGGGTGTGATAAGAGAAAAAAGTAGCTTACGAAAGGTTTTTACAAAGCAGAAGTGTTATAAGAAGAGCAGAGTATATGGAGAGTAAAAGAAAGGTGAAGAGAGTGGTGAGAGAGTGCAAAAGGAGAGCAGATGAAAGAGTGGGAGAGGCACTGTCAAGAAATTTTAATGAAAATAAGAAAAAATTTTGGAGTGAGTTAAACAAGTTAAGAAAGCCTAGGGAAAGTATGGATTTGTCCGTTAAAAACAGAATAGGGGAGTTAGTAGATGGGGAGATGGAGGTATTAGGTAGATGGCGAGAATATTTTGAGGAACTTTTAAATGTTAAGGAAGAAACAGAGGCAGTAATTTCATGCACTGGTCAGGGAGGTATACCATCTTTTAGGAGTGAAGAAGAGCAGAATGTAAGTGTGGGGGAGGTACGTGAGGCATTACGTAAAATGAAAGGGGGTAAAGCAGCTGGAACTGATGGGATCATGACAGAAATGTTAAAAGCAGGGGGGGATATAGTGTTGGAGTGGTTGGTACTTTTGTTTAATAAATGTATGAAAGAGGGGAAGGTACCTAGGGATTGGCGGAGAGCATGTATAGTCCCTTTATATAAAGGGAAAGGGGTTAGTTTAATATGTTTATTATGCACCCCATACCCATCCTGCCCCTGACAAAAGAGATTGTAAAAATTATAGAGGAATAAGTTTACTGAGTATACCAGGAAAAGTATACGGTAGAGTTATAATTGAAAGAATTAGAGGTAAGACAGAATGTAGAATTGCGGATGAGCAAGGAGGGTTCAGAGTGGGTAGGGGATGTGTAGATCAAGTGTTTACATTGAAGCATATATGTGAACAGTATTTAGATAAAGGTAGGGAAGTTTTTATTGCATTTATGGATTTAGAAAAGGCATATGATAGAGTGGATAGAGGAGCAATGTGGCAGATTTTGCAAGTATATGGAATAGGTGGTGAGTTACTAAATGCTGTAAAGAGCTTTTATGAAGATAGTGAGGCTCAGGTTAGGGTGTGTAGAAGAGAGGGAGAATACTTTCCGGTAAAAGTATGTCTTAGACAGGGATGTGTAATGTCACCATGGTTGTTTAATATATTTATAGATGGGGTTGTAAAAGAAGTAAATGCTAGGGTGTTCGGGAGAGAGGTGGGATTAAATTATGGGGAATCAAATTCAAAATGGGAATTGACACAGTTACTTTTTGCTGATGATACTGTGCTTATGGGAGATTCTAAAGAAAAATTGCAAAGGTTAGTGGATGAGTTTGAGAATGTGTGTAAAGGTAGAAAGTTGAAAGTGAACATAGAAAAGAGTAAGGTGATGAGGGTATCAAATGATTTAGATAAAGAAAAATTGGATAACAAATTGGGGAGGGGTAGTATGGAAGAGGTGAATGTTTTCAGATACTTGGGAGTTGACGTGTCGGCGGATGGATTTATGAAGGATGAGGTTAATCATAGAATTGATGAGGGAAAAAAGGTGAGTGGTGCGTTGAGGTGTATGTGGAGTCAAAAAACGTTATCTATGGAGGCAAAGAAGGGAATGTATGAAAGTATAGTAGTACCAACACTCTTATATGGATGTGAAGCTTGGGTGGTAAATGCAGCAGCGAGGAGACAGTTGGAGGCAGTGGAGATGTCCTGTCTAAGGGCAATGTGTGGTGTAAATATTATGCAGAAAATTCGGAGTGTGGAAATTAGGAGAAGGTGTGGAGTTAATAAAAGCATTAGTCAGAGGGCAGAAGAGGGGTTGTTGAGGTGGTTTGGTCATTTAGAGAGAATGGATCAAAGTAGAATGACATGGAAAACATATAAATCTATACGGGAAGGAAAGAGGGGTAGGGGTCGTCCTCGAAAGGGTTGGAAAGAGGGGGTAAAGGAGGTTTTGTGGGCGAGGGGCTTGGACTTCTAGCAAGCGTGCGTGAGCGTGTTAGATAGGAGTGAATGGAGACGAATGATACTTGGGACCTGACGATCTGTTGGAGTGTGAGCAGGGTAATATTTAGTGAAGGAATTCAGGGAAACCGGTTATTTTCATATAGTCGGACTTGAGTCCTGGAAATGGGAAGTACAATGCCTGCACTTTAAAGGAGGGGTTTGGGATATTGGCAGTTTGGAGGGATATGTTGTGTATCTTTATATGTGTATGCTTCTAGACTGTTGTATTCTGAGCACCTCTGCAAAAACAGTGATAATGTGCGAGTGTGGTGAAAGTGTTGAATGATGATGAAAGTATTTTCTTTTTGGGGGATTTCCTTTCTTTTTTGGGTCACCCTGCCTCGGTGGGAGACGACCGACTTGTTGAAATATATATATATATATATATATATATATATATATATATATATATATATATATATATATATATATATATATATATATAATGTAATGAACTCAAATTAAGTTGTAATACACAACTGTCGATGAATAAAAAGAAAGGTGGTCCGAAAATAGTGAGACGCTCTACCGTCTAGGCTAACCCAGGCCTCTAATAGGAAGGATTCGGAGGTTCGAGCCCCTCGTCCATCCTTCTTCTATTCATATTGACGATTTTTTTATTCATATCAACGGTGGGTTTTTTTTTTTTTTTTTTTTTTTTCTCTCCATTACGGTGGCTGCGTGTGGCATGTTTGGTCTGCCTTGTAATGGGGTGCCCCAGTTCGTGAGAGTTTTTCTCAGGAGTGTCTCACTCCGAGGAGGGTTGAAAAGCACTGATATAGTGTACACTCTCTAGTACAGGGATCAACAGAGTGGGAAGTTACTCTAAGTTTTTTAAACTCTTTGTGCCTGACTTTTGGAAAGCTCTAGTTTATAATAGTCTTTACTCTATCTCTAATTAATATTCCAGTTCTGATAGTTAATTTATACACTGATAAACTTTTTGTCTAGGTTCAAATATCACCGGTAAATGGTGCCTGTTACTTTTATAAATATCGTAATTGGTATCAGGTATTACGTTGATAAAGGGATGAATTGAATCCTGGTATTTGAGCTGAGATTCTTATGATGGGAATGTGCGCTTCTGAACGACTGACGTAACAGGAAAAATGACGACGGTGTTATGAACTCTGTAGCCTGTCTCGCAGTGTACATGTGTTCAAGGTGGTGGTGGTAGTTGTGGTAATAACAGCAACAACAGCGGTAGTGGTGGTGTTGGTGGATGGATGGGGTGGCGGTGGTTGAAGTGAATGACATTGGTGGTTGTGGTGATAATGCTGGTGTGATGAAAAACTGTTCCGCAAGTCACAGTGCTTTCCCTGATTCTCCAACTTATCTCATATATATTGTAATTATTATTATTATTATTATTATTATTATTATTATTATTATTATTATTATTATTATTATTATTATTATTATATTCATGGGGGAAGATATAAACCCACAGGTCTTATGGTGCTTGTGGGACCTTGATAAAACTCATCAGTATAACATACTTCGCAGGATACTAACTTTACGAGTGGTAACCACCCAGGACACAACAATCCTTCAACAGTAACACCAACCACTGTTGCCCACCACCACAACAACCCACTGCCACCACCAAGAATCATACGACTACCACAACGACCAACTACCACCACCACCACAAGGCAACAACACAAGTGTGGTGTCTAGGTGGTGAGTGGCAGGTTGTCTGGCTCATTGCGAGATCTAATTATTTACCTCGTAAAAATTATGATAAAACACACTAGGGGACACTAAAGTTATTGTGCTCTGCTTTGTTAATTCTCATTCTCTCTCTCTCTCTCTCTCTCTCTCTCTCTCTCTCTCTCTCTCTCTCTCTCTCTCTCTCTCTCTCTCTCTCTCTCTCTCTCTCTCTCTCTCTCTCTCTCTCTCTCTCTCTTCTATCTTGTTAATAGCTCTTGTTTATGTAGTGTTTTCTTTATAATTTAGGAGGCCTGGTTTAAGACCGGGCCGCGGGGGTCGTGATTTCTAGAACCATCAACAGATATAACAGACTGATAACGAATCCAGTGTGCGTTGTCTACATCATAAAAATGTGTAGACTACCATGTAGCGACTGTGACATGGGCAGACTACATGGTGTTCCTCGTTTTTTCCATATCCGAACAGCTGGTACACAAAAGGGTCGCTAGCTGCATACAAAACAAAGGAGGATCACGGAATAGAATGATAGGATCATGTGAAGGAGATGGCTGTAATATTAGCTAACCTGTTTAGAGAATGCTGTTAGGCAAATATTGAGAAAGCTAGACAAATGTGGGGATGGATATTAAGAACTTTAAAAGCAAGAAAAATATTGCTGGTGGCGACATTGTTCATATTGTATTATTATCTCGCTCTGATATCTTTCATGCCAAGGCATGAAAGATATCAGAACTGGAACACGCACAGAGATCGTTTACAGCCCACCTGAAACCGATAAAGCGTTTAAACTACTGGGAACGCCTAAACGCACTAAAAATGTACTTTATGGGAGAGAGATAGATGTATACAGTGGAGGGTCTAGTCGCAAACTTACACAATATACACAGAGATTGAGGTGTAAAATAAACCATGAAAAGTAGAGAAGCCATGGGCACAATAAGAGAACACTGTTAGCATCCGTGGTCCAGGACTATTCACTTTGTTACCAGCATATATCAAAAATATTGCCGAACAAGTGCAGAAGTCTTCAGGACGAATCTCGACTATTACTTCCAAGAAGAGCCAGTTCATAGATGAATGGTTCAGAGAACCGACATGTTGATAAATTAGACACATGTGCAACTCTTGGGTATCTTTATTGAGGAAACGTTTCGCCACACAGTGGCTTCATCAGTCCATACATAGGAGAAACTTGAAGAACAGGAGGAGAATGAGGTAATCAGTCCCTCAACCTTGAGTCGATGTGTTCAGTCCATCAATCTTGAGTAGAATACGGCAGATGAGCGGAGAAGCAGCTTATAAACCGTATGGCAGGAGAGGTGTAGCAGTC